>NC_090355.1:1186950-1423966 GCF_035084215.1 Heptranchias perlo
CCCATTCCTTCTCCCCTCCCCCTGTCCATATATTTCCATATCTACTGTGACTGAACACTTCAGAGGGTCAGAACTGAACTTCAGATGTTTTCTTTCCTGCACAAAACTCCTCACCATTTTCCAGGGAATTAGGAGCTTGCTGCGGATTACCAGCTCCCAGGATTATTTAGCCTGACAGGACTGCCTCAGAGTTAACTCCTCCTCTGACAGTGGTGTGTCCGAGGGTGGTGGTACCTCATGGGGTACAATGGATCTAGTACTGGACCAGAAACTCTGTTCAAATCCCACCCTGGCAAGTTGTGAAATTAAATTCTGGTCATTTGTGGGCTGGCACTAGAAAAATGACCATGAAAACTGCCAAATTGTAAAAGAAACCCATTGGGTTTGCTAAAATCCCCGAGGGAAGGTAACCGGTCACCTCTACCTGGTCTGGCCCACACTAACCGGTTAACTCCTAATGCCCTCTCTGGCAGCCGAGCAAGTCACTCAGTTGTAAAGAGCCACCTCCTCAGGGATGAGCAATAAATGCGGCCATGCCGGCATAAGCCACATCCTGAGAACAGTGTTTTCTTTAATTAATTGCGGGTGCGATATATCAAAGTTACAGCCCAGATAACTGGCCAGGGAATCAGATTTGAAGGAACTGAGCTGTTTAGACCTTTGTAAAGAACAGTTCCCTTTACTGATGTAATTTATTAAGCTGCACAGTTCAGCGGATTTGTCACACAAGACTGCTCTCGCCTCTTCATCCAAATACACGGTACCTGGGCAGTGCTCTGTGGGAAGTGTAGAAACCTGCAAGACTTACGTTTTGCCAAATCAGTCATCCTACCCAGCAGGTAGCCAGCTCCCTATTGGTTACATAGAATTACAAAGAGTCTACAGCACAGAAACAGGCCATTCGGCCCAACAGGTCTATGCCGGCATTTATGCTCATGAGCCTCCTCCCACCCCTCTTCATCTAACCCTATCAGCATATCCTTCTAACCTCCAGACTATTTAAAAGTAATTGATAACTTCCCATCCTGTTCTTAAAGTGCCAAGCAATGACCATCTTCAACAAGAGAGAGTCTAACCACCTCCCCTTGACATTCAACGGCATTACCATCGCCGAATCCCCCACCATCAACATCCTGGGGGTCACCACTGACCAGAAACTTAACTGGACCAGCCACATAAATACTGTGGCTACAAGAGCAGGTCAGAGGCTGGGTATTCTGCAGCGAGTGACTCACCTCCTGACTCCCCAAACCCTTTGCACCATCTACAAGGCACAAGTCAGGAATGTGATGGAATACTCTCCACTTGCTTGGATGAGTGCAGCTCCAACAACACTCAGGAAGCTCGACACCATCCAGGACAAAGCACCCCATCCACCACCCTAAACATTCACTCCCTTCACCACCGGCGCACCGTGGCTGCAGTGTGAACCATCCACAGGATGCACTGCAGCAACTCTCCAAGACTTCTTTGACAGCACCTCCCAAACCCGCGACCTCTACCACCTAGAAGGACAAGGGCAGCAGGCACATGGGAACACCACCGCCTGTACGTTCCCCTCCTAGTCACACACCATCCCGACTTGGAAATATATCGCCGTTCCTTCATCGTCGCTGGGTCAAAATCCTGGAACTCCCTACCTAACAGCACTGTGGGAGAACCTTCACCACACGGACTGCAGCGGCTCAAGAAGGCGGCTCACCACCACCTTCTCAAGGGCAATTAGGGATGGGCAATAAATGCCGGCCTCGCCAGCGACGCCCACATCCCTTGAACGAATAAAAAAAATATTTATCAAGTGATTTGATTCCTTTAAGGATGAACATAGTATTATATAGTATATATTATATATTATACTGCTTGAACAGCAAAAGTAGTTAATTATATATTATATAATATATATAGAATTAACTACTTTTGCTGTTCGAGCAGTATCAACATTCATGTATCACGTCCTTTGCAAATTCATGGACCTAATCTGGAAAAAATGGGTAATTGTGCAAAACTTTCAGGAAAGCTTTTAGCAGAAGGTGCTTGACTTAACTCAGACTTATATTTCTTTCACAGCATAATACTGACCTAGCTTTCCTCGGGGCCAACAGAAAACGGTATCAGAGTTATCTTAGAGCCTTACAGCTATCTTGCCGAAGATCATTTCAGAATCACTTTCTTTTTCATTCTCTGAATCATACAAAATGGACTATTTCTACAAATTCCTAGAAGGTTTACATATTGAATGTTTAACCTTTTTGAAATGTCTTTCCAACGGCTGCATTAATGGGACGTCATTAAAAATTTATATTACTTGCAAATATAGGGTCAGGAACCAGAGGACATAGATTTAAGATGATTGGCAAAAGAACCAAAGGTGACATGAGGAAGAACTTTTTTACACAGTGAGTGGTTATGATCTGGAATGCACTGCCCGAGGGGGTGGTGGAGGCAGATTCAATCATGGCCTTCAAAAAGGAACTGGAAAGGAAAAAAATAGCAGGGCTACAGGGAAAGGGCGGGGGAGTGGGACTAGCTGGATTGCTCTTGCATAGAGCCGGCATGGACTCAATGGGTCGAATGGCCTCCTTCCGTGCTGTAACCTTTCTATGATAAGGACAGCTGTAGAATGGACTCACGGTGAACTACACAACGTGCATTCATGTGGGGGATACCTAAAGTATCTATGGATCTCCAAAAACACATTGTTGCCAAGTACAGGGGTGCATTGCTGTATTACAACCATTCAATACATACATTTTCTAAACTGAAAAATAACAGTGTGCTTCCCCAAATTTGCAGCTGTTATGCCAATCTCATGGCAATGTGGAGGCACTCGGCATTTCAGAAAGTATCCATTCGCTTCTTGACCGACACTTTTGAATTCTCCAGATATCATTCGCCCTTAAGTACAGCAGGAAGTAACCTATTCAACTGTTAAAAGTTGACAAGGTTTTTTTTATATGCTCCCTAGGCAAATAAACTCTGAACAATTAAAACATGTGGAAATGTTTGCTCCACAACACAGGGTTTCATCCATTTAAAGTCACAACAGAAAGGTCCAGGAATTTAAGTTAAATTAAGATTTATCTGTAGTTACAGTATCTGTACCCAGCTCCCTATTGGTTACACTGTAATCAGTTGCAGTGCCGGGCGGACTGTAATCAGTTGCAGTGCCGGGCGGACTGTAATCAGTTGCAGTGCCGGGCGGACTGTAATCAGTTGCAGTGCCGGGCGGACTGTAATCAGTTGCAGTGCCGGGCGGACTGTAATCAGTTGCAGTGCCGGGCGGACTGTAATCAGTTGCAGTGCCGGGCGGACTGTAATCAGTTGCAGTGCCGGGCGGACTGTAATCAGTTGCAGTTTCTCTCACCTGGGCTGTTGCTTCTTTCTGATGTGCAGCAGAATAACCCGGAAGCAGTGACTGACACTGGCGCCGCCCCCGTGGGCCGGAAGGCCGTGATTGGTGTTTTATTTTGTGAATGGAACCGTCGGGGGAGGAAGAGCCGCGAGTGATTGGTTAAGCGGGACGATGACGGAGACCGAGTGTTGGGGGCGGAGCCACGGCGGGCGCGGGGCGGAGTAGTGATGACGGATGGGCCGCGGGGGGGCGGGGCCGGTATGTGTGGGCGTGGCCTGTGTTGGGTGGGGTTTGTGGACGTGGACTGTTTGGTGGGCGGGGACAGAGATATGTGGGCGTGGTCTGTGCTGTGGGCAGGGTCTGTGGGCGTGGACTGTTTGGTGGGCGGGGTCTGTGTGGTGGGTGGGGTCTATGTAGTGGGCAGGGACAGAGATATGTGGGCGTGGACTGTTTGGTGGGCGGGGTCTGTGTAGTAGGCGGGGTCTGTGGGCAGTGTCTGGTGGGCGGGGTCTGTGTAGTGGGCGGGGTTTGTGGGCGTGGTCTATGCTGTGGGCGGGGATGAATTGTGGCGGGGTGTGGTCTGGTGCAGGGAGAGAGGTTCCCGGTGTTGTGCCGTGTTTGGGTGGGTGGGAATGGGCAGTGACCCATCAACAGCCCCTCAACACCCGGAGAGGCCCTGCTGGGCATGGGGGACTCTGTTTGCTGAATGGTGGGGCAGGTGGAGCCCTGGGCAGAGGCTGGTCCTTTGGTTTGGGCTCCAGCAATGGGTCGGACCTGGTGACGGGCAGTAAAGGGCAGCCCTGGAGGTTTCAGACCACCTTGTTCTGGTTTGGTTGATGGAGCTCGAACAAGAAGCACGAAACTGGCAGTGGGAACCAAACAAGATGGCGTCAGTCATCCCAACACTGATCTGGAGAAATACCTGCTCCATGAGTTGATTTCAGAGTGTTAAGAGTTCTGGTTGAAACAGTCAGGCTTGTCTCTTGTAGACCTTACAGGTGCAATATTATAGATGCAAATCACAGTTCATCATCAACACCGCCAACTTCCACCTCCATAACATTGCCTGTCACCACCCCTCCCTCAGCTCATCTGCTGCTGAAACCTTCACCCATGCCTTTGACTATTCCAATGTTCTCCTGGCCGGCCTCCCATCTTCCACCCTCCATAAACTTCAGCTCATCCAAAACTCTGCTGCCTGTATCCTAACTCACACCAAATCCCGTTCACCCATCAACCGTGCTCGCTGATCTACATTGGCTCCCAGTCCAGGAAAACCTTGAATTTAAAATTCGCATCGTGTTCAAATCCACCCATGCCCCTTCCCCACCTCTGTAACCTCCTCCAGGCCTACAACCCTCTGAGAACTCTGTTTCTCCAACTCTGGCCTCTTGTGCATTACCCACTTCCTTCACTCCACCATTGGTGGTTGTGCCTTCAGCTAGCTGTCTTGGCCCTAAGCTCAAAATTCCCTCCGTAAACCTCTCCGCTTCTCTCTCCTTTAAGACACTCCTTAAAAACCTACCTCTTACACCAAGCTTTTGGTCACCTGTCCTAATGTCTCCTTCTTTGGCTCAGTGTCAATGTTTGTCTGATTCCGCTCCTGTGAAGCAACTTGAAATGTTTTACTACGTTAAAGGCGCTATATAAATGCATGTTGTTGTCGTTGACTTGAAAATAAATACCCAGACCTGGAATTTCCTGGGAGTTGGACCCGAAATTAAGCCCATTCTGCCGGTCAAGTTACGCTCAAATTTCATGCTAATCATATTAGCAGATGCCCAAATGTAAAATGGGCATAAGTCAGTGTAATTGTCCAGTGTGGTTTGAACATGATTGGAACAGAACCAATGGGGCCTCAAGGTGCACGAGTGGAGGACTCCTTCAGAGAGAGGTCTGGGAGTGCAAGGTAAGCAGTACACAGCTCTCTGTCATAAAGAATTTTAATTCATTCATTTAAATTGCTCTGTGGAGAGTCTCCATTGTCTCAAATCTGTTCCGTTTTGCAGATGACGGATGCACAGGAGAAGGCAGCCAGGAAGAGGGCCTTCAACTTCCTGCAGGCTCTCCTGGAAGAGATAGAGGGAGAAGTGACCGGCAACTCTGCTCTCCCATGTACCAGCACTCTCACGTGGTCAGGAGGCGGGCGTGGACGGAGGTGGCAGGGGCACTGACCATAATGCCCAGGACAACGGAGCAGTGTCACAAGGAACTCAGTGACCCGACTGGAGCAGGGATGGTAAGACACTCGCCCTGTTCTCCCTTTTTCCCTCACCCACCGTGGGCTCCACACTCAAGACACTGAGGTGGAATTAGCTGATCTGTGACCCTGCAACAACAATCCCCAGAAAGGTGCAGGCCAGTCACTCCACACGCTTAAGCCACCGCAAACTTCAGGGTAAGATGGCGGACAGGGCCTGGGAGAGGGCAAAGAGCCAGGGAAGGGGTGGGTCCCAAACTCTGCTCTCTGACCCCACACGAGGAGAAGGCGGTTGGGCTACCGCACCACTGTGGCTGTGGTGGGTGTGGGGAGTCCAGAGCCAGGTGAGTACCTGTCCACTTGCTATCTGTCAATGCTTCAGGACAGGGGCCAGCCTCCCCTATTCCCCCCTCCCCCATGGGGCATCTCAACACTGGCAAAGGCAACCATTCTAACCCTCTTTTTTTCTTCCCACAGGTCATTCAAGATGTCAGAAGGCAGTCGCTGTGGAGGAGGAGGAGGAAGAGGAGGGGGAAGAGGGTGAGGGGGAGCAACTTCAGGAGAACACAGACTCTGGCTTTGACCCTTTCGACCACAGGGCCGTCTTACAGCGGTCGGCACGGAACGTTCTGGGGGTTCCTGCAGGGGGGAGGTTGGATCTGATTGGGCAGTTCCCTGACCAGACGGTCGAAGCCATTTGGCAGAACGTCTCGTCACCGGAACTGACCACAGGCACAGGGAGGGTGAGAAGGGCCCCTCCCTGTGCGGTCCTTCCCGGTGGTGGACTCCTCCCGGTGGGCTGCCCCTTCGCGCGGAGGGTGTGGAGAGAGATGCGTTGGTGTCTGTCCCGCTTCATCACAAACAGTTCGGTAACACAGGACGCTGTGCTCTACGAACTGTTCCCCAGAACGCACACCGAGACAGATATCACCTGCGGCTGGAAGACCATCAACTCGATGAAGCAGGCCCCTTTGGTCCTGCTGATCTGCCAGCTGAAGGAGCTGTCCACGACTGAGTGCTGCCGATTGGCACACTCCAAGGTCCAGGAGTACGTGCTGCAGAACACACTGAAACAAGGTGCAACCTACGCAAAGGATCTACGGGGAAAGGCCACGGTGTAAGGCCACCCCACCTTGTATTATACAGAATGTATCAGAAAATATGTACTGTGCTTTGAATTGTGTACAATCTGTATGGATTGTTTTCTGTTGTAATTGTGATATTTACATTGAACTGTGTGTATCTAAATTTTATGAAATAAGGTACATTTTGAAATAAAAAACAAAAAAGACTCTGGTTTTGTCGTGTAACTCGTCCCCAGTGAGATGCTAGATGAAGGGCTGATGCAAAGCCAAAGCTGCAAACCTCCACTCGTTCCTGGGAGGCCTCCCCCAGGAGGAGGTGATGAACGTGGAGGAGGAGGATGTGGATGTGGAGGAGGAGGAGGAGGTGGAGGCTGTGGAGGAGGAGGAGGAGGAGGTGGATGTGGAGGAGGAGGAGGAGGTGGAGGCTGTGGAGGAGGAGGTGGAGGAGGAGGAGGAGGAGGATGTGGAGGAGGAGGAGGTGGATGTGGAGGAGGAGGAGGAGGTGGAGGCTGTGGAGGAGGAGGAGGAGGCTGTGGAGGAGGAGGAGGAGGAGGAGGAGGATGTGGAGGAGGTGGATGTGGAGGAGGAGGAGGTGGAGGCTGTGGAGGAGGAGGAGGAGGAGGAGGTGGATGTGGAGGAGGAGGAGGAGGTGGAGGCTGTGGAGGAGGAGGAGGAGGAGGAGGCTGTGGAGGAGGAGGAGGAGGTGGATGTGGAGGAGGAGGAGGTGGATGTGGAGGAGGAGGAGGTGGAGGCTGTGGAGGAGGAGGTGGATGTGGAGGAGGAGGAGGAGGAGGTGGATGTGGAGGAGGAGGTGGATGTGGAGGAGGAGGTGGATGTGGAGGAGGAGGAGGTGGATGTGGAGGAGGAGGTGGATGTGGAGGAGGAGGAGGAAGACGTCAACTCCTCTCCGGAGAGACCGGCTCGAAGGCGGCCATGGACCGGTGAATCAGTGGAGTGCGACCTGACTCCTGCTGGTGGAGCATCAGAGGGCCACGAGGACTCTGGGCTTGATCAGCAGTAACACGGAGCTTCTCATGGGGGGGGGGGCCTCTGAGCCTGCTGTCATGCTCAGCAAGTAAGGGAAACAGAATCCAAACTCCAGCCCTGTGCTATTTTTATCAGGTTTATTTAATTAAATTGTAACGATTGTTAATTGCATCCATGTGATTTATATCAATTAGTGTTAATTGTATTCAGGTGGTGGGTATCAATTGGGGACTCTCTTGTATCCATTTATAGGAGGGTGTGTAGTGGGATCTCTGTGAATAAAGGCTGGGAAGCAACTGAAGAGCAGGCTCCAGAATTCTATCCTTCACCACCTGGCTATCCAATTATAACAATGTTCAGTGTCATCACAGTTAATTCTGGGTAAGCAAGGATTTAATGGCGATTTTTTGATTGATAAATGACACCACAACATACAATCACATTCCTTTAGCACCTGAGTGACAGAGTGAAAGAGGCAGTCAGCGAGACTCAGAGATCGGAACCCAGGCTCGGGAGTGTGTAATCAGACTGCACCCACTAACGCCTCATTCCAGGGCGGGCAGACCGTGCTGCCCCTGTAACTGACGCACTGCTGGCTGTAGTTGACGTTTCCCGGAATGCTCAGGACCAGGTCTCTGTCTGGAATCGGCTGCATCGTTCCAGTTCCAAAAGAAGATGCTCGGACTCGGGATCAGAGAGGCCTCCCTCTGATTGGAAAATAGACTTCAGGGCGTCTGTGACCTGTGTTGGCATCATCTTGGCGTTGCTGTAGGAGAGAGAAAACAGAATGACACAGACTGGGAAAAGAATCACAGAAAAGCAAAAATACCTCAAACAATGAGTGAAAGTGACGATGCCGAGGAGCCAAAATGGGCACCCAAGAAATCTGTGAGTAAAGTCACAGCAAGGGGGAGAATCATAGAGTGATACAGCACAGGAGGAGGCCATAAGATCATATGAAATTGGAGCCTGCTCCACTATTCAATAAGATCATGGCTGATCTTCCACCTCAACTCCACTTTCCTGCCCGATCCCCATATCCCTTGATTCCCTTAGAATCCAAAAATCTATCGATCTCAGTCTTGAATATACTCAAAGACTGAGCATCCACAGCACTCTGGGATAGAGAATTCCAAATATTCACAACCCTCTGAGTGAAGAAATTCCTCCTCATCTCAGTCCTAAATGGCCGACTCCTTATCCTGAGACTAACTGCCCGAGTTCTAGACTTTCCAGCTAGGGGAAACAGCCTCTCAGCATCGACCCTGTCAAGCCCCCTCAGAATCTTACATGTACTAATGAGATCACCTCTCATTCTTCTAAACTCCAGAGAGTATAGGCCCATTCTACTCAATCTCTCCTCATAGGACAACCCTCTCATCCTAGAAATCAGACTAGCCATTCGGCCTATCGTGCCTGTGCTGGCTCTTTGAAAGAGCTATCCATTACTCCCATTCCCCTGCCCTTTCCCCATCGCCCTGCAAACTTTTCCACTTCAAGTATTTATCCAATTCCTTTTTGAAAGCTATTATTGAATCTGCTTCCGCCGCCTTTTCAGGCAGTGCATTCCAGATCAGAACAACTCGCTGTGTAAATTTTTTTTTCCCTCATGTCGTCTCTGGTTCTTATACCTTAAATCTGTGTCCTCTGGTTACCGACCCTTCTGCCACTGGAAACACTTTCTCCTTATTAACTCTATCAAAATCCTTCAGGATTTTGAACACTTCTATCAAATCTCCTCTTAACCTTCTCTGCTCTGAGGAAAACAATCCCAGCTTCTCCAGTCACTCCTCATAATTGAAGTCCCTCATTCCTGGTACCATTCTAGTAAATCTCCTCTGCACCCTCTCTAAGGCCTTGACATCCTTCCTAAAGTGTGGTGCCCAGAATTGAACACAATGCTCCAGCTGAGGCCGAACCAGTGTTTTATAAAGGTTTAGCATAACTTCCTTGCTTTTGTACTCTATGCCTCTATTAATAAATTTACAACACCAAGTTATAGTCCAACGATTTTATTTTTAATCCCACAAGCTTTCGGGGGCTTTCCCCTTCCTCAGGCGTCTTTTCCACACCGCCTGAGGAAGGGGAAAGCCCCCGAAAGCTTGTGGGATTAAAAATAAAATCGTTGGACTATAACTTGGTGTTGTAAAATTGTTTACAATTGTTAACCCCAGTCCATCACCGGCATCTCCACATCTATTAATAAAGCCCAGGGTCCCATATTCCTTTTTAACTGATTCCTCAACTTGTCCTGCAACCTTCAAAGGTTTGTGTACATACACCCCCAGGTCTCTCTATTCCTGCACCCCCTTTAAAATTGTACCATTTAGTTTATATTGCCTCTCCTCATTCTTCCAACCAAAATGAAATCACTTCACACTTCTGAGTTATATTTTATCTGCCATGTGTCTGCCAATTTCACCAGTCTATGTCCTCCTGAAGTCTGTTACTATCCTCCTCAGTGTTTACTACATTTACAAGTTTCGTGTCATCTGCAAACTTTGAAATTATACCCTGTATACCCAAGTCCAGGTCATTAATATAGCAATTGTAAACAATTTTACAACACCAAGTTATAGTCCAGCAATTTTATTTTAAATTCACAAGCTTTCGGAGGCTTCCCCCTTCGTCAGGTGAACGATGTGAAATGAAATCCTCGAAATGAAATCGCATTTATAATTCACAGAACAATGCTTGGTGAGTACAGACAGTTTTTTCAACTGCCCGTTGCCAAGGCAATCAGTGTGCAGACAGACAGGTGTTACCTGCCAGGTCTCACAGAATATACAAATCACCAAAAAAAAAACAAACAAAAAAAAAGAGATAGAGAGGTAGAAACATAGAAAAGACAGCAACTGACCCGTTATATTAAAAACAGATAACATTTGTTCGCTGGTGGGGTAACGTGTAGCGTGACATGAACCCAAGATCCCGGTTGAGGCCGTCCTCATGGGTGCGGAACTTGGCTATCAATTTCTGCTCGACGATTTTGCGTTGTCGTGTGTCTCGAAGGCCGCCTTGGAGAACGCTTACCCGAAGGTCGGTGGATGAATGTCCATGACTGCTGAAGTGTTCCCCGACTGGGAGGGAACCCTCCTGTTTGGCGATTGTTGCGCGGTGTCCGTTCATCCGTTGTCGCAGCGTCTGCATGGTCTCGCCAATGTACCATGCTCTGGGGCATCCTTTCCTGCAACGTATGAGGTAGACAACGTTGGCCGAGTCACAGGAGTATGAACCATGCACCTGGTGGGTGGTGTCCTCTCGTGTGATGGTGGTATCTGTGTCGATGATCTGGCATGTCTTGCAGAGGTTACCGTGGCAGGGTTGTGTGGTGTCGTGGACGCTGTTCTCCTGAAAGCTGGGTAATTTGCTGCGAACGATGGTCTGTTTGAGGTTGGGTGGCTGTTTAAAGGCGAGTAGTGGAGGTGTGGGGATGGCCATAGTGAGGTGTTTGTCCTCATTGATGACATGTTGAAGGCTGCGGAGAACATGGCGTAGTTTCTCCGCTCCGGGGAAGTACTGGACGACAAAGGGTACTCTGTTGGTTGCGTCCCGTATTAGTCTCCTGAGGAGGTCTATGCGATTTTTTGCTGTGGCCCGTCGGAACTGTCGATCGATGAGTCGAGCGTCATATCCCGTTCTTACTAGGGCGTCTTTCAGCGTCTGTAGGTGTCCATCGCGTTCCTCCTCGTCTGAGCAGACCCTGTGTATTCGCAGGGCCTGTCCATAGGGGATGGCCTCTTTGACGTGGTTAGGGTGGAAGCTGGAAAAGTGGAGCATCGTGAGGTTGTCCGTGGGCTTGCGGTAGAGTGAGGTGCTGAGGTGCCCGTCTTTGATGGAGATTCGTGTGTCCAAGAAAGAAACTGATTCTGAGGAGTAGTCCATGGTGAGCTTGATGGTGGGATGGAACTTGTTGATGTTATCGTGTAGTCTCTTTAGTGATTCCTTGCCGTGGGTCCATAGAAAGAAAATGTCGTCGATGTATCTGGTGTATAGTGTTGGTTGGAGGTCTTGTGCAGTGAAGAAGTCCTGCTCGAACTTGTGCATGAAAATGTTGGCGTATTGGGGTGCGAATTTGGTCCCCATGGCTGTTCCGTGTGTTTGGGTAAAGAACTGGTTACCGAAGGTGAAGACATTGTGATCCAGGATGAAACGGATGAGTTGTCGGATGGCGTCTGGAGATTGGCTGTTGTTGGTGTTGAGTATTGATGCTGTCGCAGCGATGCCGTCATCGTGGGGGATACTGGTGTAGAGTGCTGAGACGTCCATCGTGGTGAGAAGTGTTCCTGGTTCAACTGGTCCGTGGGTACTGAGTTTTTGTAGGAAGTCTGTAGTGTCGCGACAGAAGCTGGGGGTTCCCTGTACGATGGGTTTCAGGATGCCCTCGATGTATCCAGAGAGGTTCTCACACAGGGTTCCGTTGCCTGATACGATAGGACGTCCGGGTGTGTTGGCTTTGTGTATCTTTGGGAGGCAGTAGAAGTCTCCCACGCGGGGAGTACGTGGGATGAGAGTGCGTAGGATGTTTTGAAGGTCTGGATCGAAGGTCTTGATCAGTTTGTTGAGCTGGTGGGTGTGTTCTTTGGTCGGGTCTGCGGGTAACCGTCTGTAGTGTTCCTGGTTGTCCAGTTGTCGGTATGCTTCTTTGCAATAGTCCGTTCTGTTCTGTATGACAATGGCTCCTCCTTTGTCCGCTGGTTTGATGACGATGTTGCGGTTGGTCTTGAGAGCGTTGATGGCGTTGCGTTGTGCTCGGGTGACATTCTGGACTGTCTTCTGAGTGCGGCTGATCAATCTGGCATTGACGCATTTCCTGATAGCTTGAGCATACATGTCAAGCTGAGGGCAGCGACCCTCCGGAGGAGTCCAGTTTGATACCAGCGGACAAAGGAGGAGCCATTGTCATACATTGTCATACAGAACAGAACGGACTATTGCAAAGAAGCATACCGACAACTGGACAACCAGGAACACTACAGACGGTTACCCGCAGACCCGACCAAAGAACACACCCACCAGCTCAACAAACTGATCAAGACCTTCGATCCAGACCTTCAAAACATCCTACGCACTCTCATCCCACGTACTCCCCGCGTGGGAGACTTCTACTGCCTCCCAAAGATACACAAAGCCAACACACCCGGACGTCCTATCGTATCAGGCAACGGAACCCTGTGTGAGAACCTCTCTGGATACATCGAGGGCATCCTGAAACCCATCGTACAGGGAACCCCCAGCTTCTGTCGCGACACTACAGACTTCCTACAAAAACTCAGTACCCACGGACCAGTTGAACCAGGAACACTTCTCACCACGATGGACGTCTCGGCACTCTACACCAGTATCCCCCACGATGACGGCATCGCTGCGACAGCATCAATACTCAACACCAACAACAGCCAATCTCCAGACGCCATCCTACAACTCATCCGTTTCATCCTGGATCACAATGTCTTCACCTTCGATAACCAGTTCTTTACCCAAACACACGGAACAGCCATGGGGACCAAATTCGCACCCCAATACGCCAACATTTTCATGCACAAGTTCGAGCAGGACTTCTTCACTGCACAAGACCTCCAACCAACACTATACACCAGATACATCGACGACATTTTCTTTCTATGGACCCACGGCAAGGAATCACTAAAGAGACTACACGATAACATCAACAAGTTCCATCCCACCATCAAGCTCACCATGGACTACTCCTCAGAATCAGTTTCTTTCTTGGACACACGAATCTCCATCAAAGACGGGCACCTCAGCACCTCACTCTACCGCAAGCCCACGGACAACCTCACGATGCTCCACTTTTCCAGCTTCCACCCTAACCACGTCAAAGAGGCCATCCCCTATGGACAGGCCCTGCGAATACACAGGGTCTGCTCAGACGAGGAGGAACGCGATGGACACCAACAGACGCTGAAAGACGCCCTAGTAAGAACGGGATATGACGCTCGACTCATCGATCGACAGTTCAGACGGGCCACAGCAAAAAATCGCATAGACCTCCTCAGGAGGCTAACACGGGACGCAACCAACAGAGTACCCTTTGTCGTCTAGTACTTCCCCGGAGCGGAGAAACTACGCCATGTTCTCCGCAGCCTTCAACATGTCATCAATGAGGACAAACACCTCACTATGGCCATCCCCACACCTCCACTACTCGCCTTTAAACAGCCACCCAACCTCAAACAGACCATCGTTCGCAGCAAATTACCTAGCTTTCAAGAGAACAGCGTCCACAACCCTGCCACGGTAACCTCTGCAAGACATGCCAGATCATCGACACAGATACCACCATCACACGAGAGGACACCACCCACCAGGTGCATGGTTCATACTCCTGTGACTCGGCCAACGTTGTCTACCTCATACGTTGCAGGAAAGGATGCCCCAGAGCATGGTACATTGGCGAGACCATGCAGACGCTGCGACAACGGATGAACGGACACTGCGCAACAATCGCCAAACAGGAGGGTTCCCTCCCAGTCGGGGAACACTTCAGCAGTCATGGACATTCATCCACCGACCTTCGGGTAAGCGTTCTCCAAGGCGGCCTTCGAGACACACGACAACGCAAAATCGTCGAGCAGAAATTGATAGCCAAGTTCCGCACCCATGAGGACGGCCTCAACCGGGATCTTGGGTTCATGTCACGCTACACGTTACCCCACCAGCGAACAAATGTTATCTGTTTTTAATATAACGGGTCAGTTGCTGTCTTTTCTATGTTTCTACCTCTCTATGTTTTTTTTTGTTTGTATTTTTTTTGGTGATTTGTATATTCTGTGAGACCTGGCAGGTAACACCTGTCTGTCTGCACACTGATTGCCTTGGCAACGGGCAGTTGAAAAAACTGTCTGTACTCACCAAGCATTGTTCTGTGAATTATAAATGCGATTTCATTTCGAGGATTTCATTTCACATCGTTCACCTGACGAAGGGGGAAGCCTCCGAAAGCTTGTGAATTTAAAATAAAATTGCTGGACTATAACTTGGTGTTGTAAAATTGTTTACAATTGTCAACCCCAGTCCATCACCGGCATCTCCACATCATTAATATAGCAAAAAGAGCAGTGATCCCAGCACCGACCCCTGGGGAACACCACTGTATACTTTCCTCCAGTCTGAAAACCAACCATTCACCACGACTCTCTGCTTTCTGTCCCTTAGCCAATTTCATATCCACGCAGCCACTGCCCCTTCAAACCCATGGGCTTTCATTTTGCTAACAAGTCTATTATGTGGTACTTTATCAAACGCCTTTTGAAAGTCCATATACACAACATCAACCACACTACCCTCATCAACCCTCTCCATTACCTCATCAAAGAAATCAATCAAGTTAGTCAAACATGATTTGCCTTTAACAAATCCATGCTGGCTTTCATTTATTAACCCACATTTTTCCAAGTGCCAATTAATTATGTCCCGGATTAATGTCTCTAAAAGTTTCCCCATCACCGACGTTAGGGTGACTGGCCTGTAGTTGCCAGGTTTATCCCTCTCCTTTTTTGAACAGGGTTGTAACATTTGCAATTCTCCAGTCCTCTGGCACCGTCCCCATATCGAGGAGGATTGGAAGATTGTGGCCAGAGCCTCCACAATTTCCACCCTTACTTCCCTCAGTAACCTAGGATTAATCCCATCTGGACCGGGTGACTTTTCTACTTTGAGTACTGCCGACCTTTTAAGTACCTCCTCTTTATCTATTTTTATCCTATCCAATATCGCTACCACCTCCTCCTTTACTACTACATTGGCAGCATCCTCTTCTCTACTGAAGACAGATGCAAAATACTTATTTAGTGCCTCAGCCATGTCCTCTGCCTCCACAAGAAGATCTCCTTTTTGGTCTCTAATCGGCCCCACCCTTCTTTTGACTACCCTTTCACTATTTATATGTTTATAAAAGACTTTTGGATTCCCTATTATGTTACCTGCTAATTCTCATACACTCTCTTTGCCCCTCTTATTTCCTTTTTCAGTTCTCCCCTGTACTTTGTCTTCAGCTTGGTCTTTACTGAATTATGAACCCGACATTTATCATAAGCCTCCTTTTTCTGTTTCATTTTAATCATTATATCTTTAATTATCCAGAGAGCTTTAGCTTTGGATGCCCTTCCTTTCCCTCTTGTGGGAATGTGTCCAGTCTGTGCCCGAACCATCTCCTCCTTGAAGGCCTCCCATTCCCCATTTACTGTTTTACCTGCCAATCTTTGATACCAATCCACCTGAGCCAGATCCCTTTTCAAATCACTGAAATTAGCCCTCCTGAGTATTTTCATATTTGATTTTTCCTTGTCCTTTTCCATAACTATTCTAAACCTAATGATATTGTGATCACTGTTTCCCAAATGCTCCCCCGATGAAACATGCTCCACTTCATTCCCCAGAACTGGATCCAGCACTGCTTCCTTCCTCGTTGGGCTGGAAACACACAGATCAAGAAAGTTCTCTTGCACACATTTTAGGAATTCCTCCCCCTCTTTGCCCTTTGCACTGTTACTATCCCAGTCCATATTGGGATAATTGAAGTCCCCCATTATCACTACACTATAGTTCTTCCATCTTTCTGTAATTTCCTTGCAAATGTTCTCCTTTATCTCCTTCCCACTATTTGATGGCCTATAGTATACACTCAGTAGAGTAATAGCTCCTCTGTTGTTCCTTAATTGTAATTAACCAAATAGATTCAGTCTTTGAATGCACTAATACATCATCCCTTTGTAGGGCTGTAGCAGTATTTATGGATCAACACTGCCACCCCCACCCCCCCTCCTTTTTTTCCTTCCTTGTCTTTCCTCAAAACATTGTAAGTCTCTATTTTTGCCGCTGTATCTTAATCTGATGCGGCTACTTGTGCTTGCAGCTCACCAGCCTTATTTACCACGCTCCGTGCATTTACACACATGCACTCTAAACCCATCTTAGTCTGCCTTGCATTTCCCCGCTATCTGATCCCTATTTCTGAACTGCTCTTTGTCTCTCCCAGTCCTCTGTGCACCATGTATCTCATCTGTAATGCTTCATCCTGGTGCCTCTCCCCCTGCCAAATTAGTTTAAACACTCCCCCACAGCACTGGCTAACCTCTCTGCAAGGACATTGGTCCCAGCTCTGTTGCGGTGCAACCCGCCCATCTCGTACAGGTCCCTCCTGTCCCAGGACTGGTCCCAATGCCCCAGGGACCTGAAGCCCTCCCTTCTGCACCAGAAGGTGGAGGAAGGAGAGTTACTCCATCTACACTTCTGCTCAGTTCTAGTCTCCATATTACAAAAATGATATAGAGGCACTGGAGCAGGTGCAACAAAGATTTACAAGGATGATACCAGAACTGAGAGGGCACAACTATCAGGAAAGGCTGAGCAGGCTGGGGCTCTTTTCTCTGGAAAAGAGAAGACTGAGGGGTGACCTGATAGAGGTCTTTAAAATTACGAAGGGGTTTGATAGGGTAGATGTAGAGATGATGTTTCCACTTGTGGGGAAGACCAAAACAAGGAGCTATAAATATAAGATAGTTACTAATAAATCCAATAAGGAATTCAGGAGAAACTTCTTTACCCAGAGAGTGGTAAGAGTGTGGAACTCGCTCCCACAAGGAGCAGTTCAGGCAAATAGCATAGATACATTTAAGGGGAAGCTAGATAAGCACATGAGGGAGAAAGGAATAGAAGGATATGCTGATAGGATAAGAAGAAGAGGGATGGGAGGAGACTCGTGTGGAGCATAAACACCAGCATGGACCATTTGGGCCGAATGGCCTGTTTCTGTGCTGTATATTCTACGTAATCTACAAAGTGATGAAGCAGGTTCACCCCCGACACCAGCATCTCCTCCAAGGCCATGGGCATCATGAACTCCTTTGTGAACGATATTTTCGAGCCCATGGTGGGTGAGGTTTTCGGCCTGGCCCATTACAGCCAGCCCTGCACCATCAGTTTCTGAGCGATCCAGAGCACCATGTGTCTGCTGCGTCCCGGGAGAGCTGGCCAAGGTCGCCCTGTCGGGACAAAGGCTGAGAAAGGCCAGCTCCACGTGAAACAAAACACAAAGCCACCGAGCTGAGACACACCAGCGTTGGGAATGCAAACTGAGGGCTCACTGTTAGTAACACAGTCCCGCTCAGACCCATGACCCATTTAACTTGAATTAAGAGCACGCTCCCCAAACCTAGGGACAGAACATAGTGGTGTGAACAACACATCTGAAATTTCAGCACCTGTCATCCTAAGTCTCTGGGTTTCCTCTATAAACAAAAGTTAATCAGACTGAATTGAACTGTGCTAATGTAAAACCGTTATTGATTTTTCTTTATATTGGAGTAATGTCCTGGGCAATACACCGCAGGAAGAATATAATGGCCTTGGAGGGGGGGGCAGTGCAGATTCACCAGAATGGTGCAAAAAAAGGTTAAATTATGAGGACAGATTGTCTAGACTAGGCCTATAGGAGATTAAGGGGTGATCTAATTGAGGTGTTTAAGATGATCAAAGGATTTGATGGGAGATAGAGAGAAACTATTTCCTCTGCTGGGAGAGAGCAGAACAAGGGGGCATAACCTTAAAATTAGAGCTGGGCCATTCAGGGGTGATGTCAGGAAGCACTTCTTCACACAAAGGGGAGTGGAAATCTGGAACTCCTCCCCACCGCCACCAACAAAAAGCTGTTGAGGCTGGGGGTCAATTGAAAATTTCAAAACTGAGGTTGATAGATTAAGATGCCCTTAAGGCAAGGGTATTAAGGGTTACGGAACCAAGGCGGATAAATGGAGTTAAGATACAGATCAGCCGTCATCTAATTGAATGGTGGAACAGGTTCGAGGGGCCGAATGGCCTACTCCTGTTCCTATGTTCCTAATGTTAGCTTTTAGCCTTTGTTTGTTAAATAGCGAGGTATGTAATATCGTGAAATAGAATGCAGCAATTCTGAGGTATGAGCACTGCACTTTTGAACTGAGACTGACCCTTACAACACTGGCAGATTCTAGTACAAAGTAACCACCTGTTTAATGAGAGAAGTTAACAGGAGACATGGGTAGAAAGGGTCTCAGTACTAAAGCACAAAAAACAGAGAGAGCTTGTTTGGCTCTGGCCCCATGAGAATCTAACTGGCAGCATTGAGCAGATAGTGAGAATGTGCCTTCGTTAAATAGCCCTGAGGAGGAGTTCATAGAGCGTATTAGGGACTGTTTCTTAGACCAATACGTCGGGGAACCAGGCCATTTTGGATCTAGTAATGGGTAACGAAACAGGATTTTACCCAGTCCACTTTAGCCAATTCCGCCCTCATTCCTCTATAATTGCCC
The DNA here is from genome assembly GCF_035084215.1 of Heptranchias perlo. Taxonomy (NCBI): domain Eukaryota; kingdom Metazoa; phylum Chordata; class Chondrichthyes; order Hexanchiformes; family Hexanchidae; genus Heptranchias; species Heptranchias perlo. The sequence goes on from NC_090355.1 coordinate 1,205,887, forward strand.
TTATTTAAGTTTAATACAGTAGTTTCAGAAACTAAGGAAGTCAAGGATGGTATCAGGTTAAAAGAAAAAGCATACAACATGGCAAAGATTACTGGTAAGCCCGAAGATTGGGAAAACTTTAAAAAGGATGATTAAAAGAATAATAAATAGGGAGAAAATAAATTATGAGAGTAAACTAGCAAAAAATATAAAAACTGACAGTAAAAGCTTCTACAAGTATATAAAAAGGAAGAGGGTAGCTAAAGTAAACATTGGTCCCTTAGAGGATGAGGCTGGGGAAATAATAATGGAAAACAAGGAAATGGCAGAGGAATTGAACAGATATTTTGTATCTGTCTTCACAGTAGAAGACACTAATAACACACCAATAATAGGAGAAAATCAAGGGGCAAAGGGGAGGGAGGAACTAAAAACAATCACTATCACTAGAGAAAAAGTACTAGGTAAACTAATGGGTCTAAAGGCTGACAAGTCCCCTGGACCTGATGGCTTGCATCCAAGGGTCTTAAAGGAAGTGGCTACAGTGATAGTGGATGCATTGGTTGCAATCACTAGATTCTGGAAAGGTCCCAGCGGATTGGAAAACCGCAAACGTAACACCCCTATTCAAGAAGGGAGTGAGACGGAAAGCAGGTAACTATAGACCAGTTAGCCTAACATCGGTCATTGGGAAAATGCTAGAATCCATTAGTAAGGAAGTAGTAGCAGGACATTTGGAGACTCATAATACAATCAAGGAGAGTCAACATGGTTTTATGAAGGGGAAAATCATGTCTGCCAAATTTATTAGAGTTCTTTGAGGAAGTAACAGGCAGGGTGGATAAAGGGGAACCAATGGATGCAGTATATTTGGATTTCCAAAAAGCATTCGATAAGGTGCCACATAAAAGATTACTGCACAAGAGCTCATGGTGTTGGGGGTAATATACTGGCATGGATAGAGGATTGGCTAACTGACAGAAAACAAAGAGTCGGGATAAAAGGTCATTTTCAAAATGGCAATCTGTAACTAGTGAGGTGCCGCAGGGATCAGTGCTGGGGCCTCAACTATTTACAATATATATCAATGACTTGGATGAAGGAACAGAATGTCTTGTGGCCAAATATGCTGATGATACAAAGATAGGTGGAAAAGCAAGTTGCGATGAGGACACAAAGTGTCTGCAAAGGGATATTGACAGGTTAAGCGAATGGGCAAAAGTTTGGCAGATGGAATATAATGTGGGGAAATGTGAAGTCATCCACTTTGGGAGGAAAAATAAAAAAGCAAAATATTATTTGAATGGAGAAATACTACAAAATGCTGCGGTACAGAGGGATCTGGGTGTCCTCGTACATGAAACACAAAAAGTCAACATACAGGTGCAGCAGGTAATCCGGAAGGCAAATGGAATATTGGCCTTTATTCCTAGGGGGATGGAGTATAAAAGCAGGGAAGTCATGCTACAACTGTACAGGGTGCTGGTGAGACCACACCTGGAGTACTGCGTACAGTTCTGGTGCCCTTATTTAAGGAAGGACATACTTGCATTGGAGGCAGTTCAGAGAAGGTTCACTAGGTTGATTCCGGGTATGGAAGGGTTGTCTGATAAGGAAAGATTGAACAAGTTGGGTCTATACTCATTGGAGTTTAGAAGAATGAGAGGAGATCTTATTGAAATATACAAGATTCTGAGGGGACTCGATAGGGTAGATGCTTGGAGGATGTTACCCCTCGTGGGGGAATCTAAAACTAGGCGGCATTGTCTCAGAATAAGAGGTCGCCCGTTTAAGATGGAAATGAGGAGGAATTTCTTCTCCCAGAGGGTTGTGAATCTTTGGAATTCTTTACCCCAAAAAGCTGTGGAGGCTGAGTCATTGAATACATTCAAGACTGAGTTAGACAAATTTTTGATCAGCCAGGGAGTCAAAGGATATGGGGAAAGGGCGGGAAAGTGGAGTTGAGGTAAAAATCAGATCAGCCATGATCTCATTAAATGGCGGAGCAGGCTCGAGGGGCCGAGGGGCCGAATGGCCTACACCTGCTCCTATCTCTTATAGTCTTATGGTTACCCAACTAAAGGAGTTAGTAACAGAGATGTTTGAAGGATGAGTTATTTTCATTATCTCATTCATTGTAGCACGGATCTGTAGCTCCCAGGACAAAACATGTGTGTGGAACATCAGGGCATGAATTTATTTTTAGCAGTAGCACAAAACGGGTGATAGCGAAACAGCAGCTCATTTTACACCCAATTTTCATTTCCATTGACTGATCAGTGTCACCACCATTGACCCGCTCACCCTGCTGTACTGGGATCGGAGAGTCCATCACTGATATCACTGACTGACCCACTCACCCTGCTGTACTGGGATCGGAGAGTCCATCACTGATATCACTGACTGACCCACTCACCCTGCTGTACTGGGATCAGAGAGTCCATCACTGATATCACTGACTGACCCACTCACCCTGCTGTACTGGGATCAGAGAGTCCATCACTGATATCACTGACTGACCCACTCACCCTGCTGTACTGGGATCGGAGAGTCCATCACTGATATCACTGACTGACCCACTCACCCTGCTGTACTGGGATCGGAGAGTCCATCACTGATATCACCGTCACTGACCCACTCACCCTGCTGTACTGGGATCGGAGAGTCCATCACTGATATTACCGTCACTGACCCACTCACCCTGCTGTACTGGGATCGGAGAGTCCATCACTGATATCACCGTCACTGACCCACTCACCCTGCTGTACTGGGATCGGAGAGTCCATCACTAATGTCACTGACTGACCCACTCACCCTGCTGTACTGGGATCGGAGAGTCCATCACTAATGTCACTGACTGACCCACTCACCCTGCTATGTAGAAATAGGCCTGTTTCTTCTGAATTAGGTGCCAGATGAGAGGTCCATTCTCCTTAATCCGATGCTGAACGTAGATTTTATCCTCCTGTATTGAGACCAAACAGAGCTGCTATTATTTTAAAGGAAAAACAGAAATTCATCAGGAAGAGGTGTAAAAAATCACAAAGTGAGACAGGAACAATCCATCAGCTCCTTCCAGAGGCTGCAATTCTCATCACTAGGTTATGGTTTTTTTGGGCCCCTTTCTCACAGTCAGCTGTGGCTCAGTGGGTAGCACGCTCGTCTCTAAGTCAGAAGGTCACGGGTTCAAGTCCCACTCCAGTGACCTGAGCACATAATCCAGGCTGACACTCCCAGTTCAGTACTGAGGGAGTGCTGCACTGTTGGAAGTGCCATCTCTCGGATGAGGCATTAAACCGAGGCCCCGTCTGCTCTCTCAGGTGGATGTAAAAGATCCTATGGCACTTTTCTGGGGAGTTCTCCCCGATATTCCAGGCAATATTTATCCCTCAACCAACATCACTAAAACAGATTAATTGGTGATTTATCTCATTGCTGTTTGTGGAACCCTGCTGTGCCCTGCCGTGTTTCCCAACATTACCTCCTCTCTAACGAAGACTTCACAAGGCCTCAATATGATTCAGGTTTAGGTCTCAACTTGCGTGAGTTCAACTGAGGCCGGTCCAGGAATTTCCCCGGGAAGCTCGGGAGATTCCCCCGCCATCCGACACACTACCTTGACATAGAAGGGTGGGCAGCCCCCAAAACCAAACTTTAAAGCTCCAGCCCCCAATCAGGAGCAGCCCTCCAGCTCCAGGAATTTCAATACTGAATCGACTGGTTTTCAACAAACTCATTATAGCCTCACGAGCTCTCGTAGATCTGTCAAGAACGACCTACAACCTGTAAATCCATATTGACTTCTCACCACTCCCCGTTTCTCCTGATACTTCACTCTTCTCTTGTTCCTTTCTGTTACTCTCCCGATACACAGCTCCTGGGTCACCTTTATTTCTCCTTGTATGAACCATGGTGGGGTTCAGCACTGTGGATCTTGGCAGCTCACTCGGTTTATCAATAAAAACTTGCAGATAAATATGGAAATGGCTCATAAAATACTAAGCAGCAGCGTTGATCAGAGATCAGGCGATGCCAGCAACAGAGGGCTTCTGACAGAAAGGTATGGGTGAAGTCCACAGTTATAATGTTGTGGTTTTCTCCGTCACATCACCAGTCCCAGCCTCTGCCTCCACCTCTTCCTCCCAGCCCTTTTGCCAGCCTTTACCTGGTCTCGGGAGAAGGCTGTGATGAGGGTCAGGAAGCCCGTCTGGTTCAGCTCCTCCCACTCCACTCGGCAGAAGAAATCCTTCAACTTCCCACGGCAGCCAAAGAACAGGTAGCTGCCTAACGATGGAAAGCAGTGTGTCACGACGCAGCATTCTGAGGCCACTTTTACCCCCCCCTCCCCACCCCACAAACATGACTTGGACATTAGTGATTCTAATGTGTGTTTGGGGCTGAAGTTTGCCTGAAAGGGAGCAGTTTCCCCAGGCAAGCCCCCATTGCTGGGTTTGGCCATCCATAGACAGGCGAGAGGTGGTTTAAATGTGGGACGGGCGGTTGTTTTTGCACAGACCCCATTCGTTAGCTGTCTGGCCAATCAGGAGACAACCAGCACCTTGGTGCTGATTAATTCCTATGATCTTTGCAAGTCTTTGAATGGAGGCTTTTAAAGAATCAACACGGACACCCAAGGTGAGTCAGGCAGCAGTCGGCCGCAAGCGCAGAGAGGGAGCCGTTGTGTCTTTGGGCTAAGAACGTATCAAAGTGGGCGAAAGGATGTGCGTTCTTTATTTTTGAAACGACACGTGAGCAGAAGTTGAACTGATTGTGACCAACTCTTCATCACACTCAGTGCTCTGATCGGGGAATAAAGTGGCTGAGGAGCCGAGTCAAACATCACCGCTCCTCGTGCTAGTGCGATCCTGCGGAGAGAGTGAAGGAGCAGGTGTGCTTGAGACACGGAGATCCGTCCCAGATCGGGAGGAAGTTTCCTGGTCACACGCCCGGCTCTGGCTGCCATGCTAGCAGAGACTGGGCAGTGGGATCATGCTCGCCTCGGAGTCAGAAGGTCGTGGGTTCAAGCCCCACTCCAGAGACTCGAGCACACAATCCAGGCTGAGACTCCTCTGTCAAGGCTCAGTCCTTCAGATGAGATGTTAAACCGAGGCCCCGACTGCCCTCTCAGGTGGAGGTAAAAGATCCCATGGCACTTTTCGAAGAAGAGTAGGGGAGTTCTCCCCGGTGTCCTGGACAGTATTTATTCCTCAACCAACATCACTAAAAAAGAACAGATTATCTGGTCATTTATATCATTGCTGTTTGTGGGATCTTACTGTGAGCAAATTGACTGCATTTCATGGCTGTAAAGCACTTTGGGACGTCCTGAGGTTGTGATAGGCACTATATAAATACAAGTTCTTTTCTTTTTCTGTAAAAAGACAGACAACCAGACATTCATAATATTGGCTCCCATGACCCATTAGACCATAAGAGATAGGAGCGGGAGTAGGCCATTCAGCCCTCTCGAGTCTGCTCTGTCATTTAATGAGATCATGGCTGATCTGATTTTTACCTCAACTCCACTTTCCCGCCCTTTCCCCATATCCTTTGACTCCCTTGCTGATCAAAAATTTGTCTAACTCAGTCTTGAATGTATTCAATGACTCAGCCTCCACAGCTTTTTGGGGTAAAGAATTCCAAAGATTCACGACCCTCTGGGAGAAGAAATTCCTCCTCATTTCCATCTTAAACGGGCGACCTCTTATTCTGAGACAATGCCGCCTAGTTTTAGATTCCCCCACGAGGGGTAACATCCTCCAAGCATCTACCCTATCGAGTCCCCTCAGAATCTTGTATATTTCAATAAGATCTCCTCTCATTCTTCTAAACTCCAATGAGTATAGACCCAACTTGTTCAATCTTTCCTTATCAGACAACCCTTCCATACCCGGAATCAACCTAGTGAACCTTCTCTGAACTGCCTCCAATGCAAGTATGTCCTTCCTTAAATAAGGGCACCAGAACTGTACGCAGTACTCCAGGTGTGGTCTCACCAGCACCCTGTACAGTTGTAGCATGACTTCCCTGCTTTTATACTCCATCCCCCTGGCAATAAAGGCCAATATTCCGTTTGCCTTCCGGATTACCTGCTGCACCTGTATGTTGACTTTTTGTGTTTCATGTACGAGGACACCCAGATCCCTCTGTACCGCAGCATTTTGTAATATTTCTCCATTCAAATAATATTTTGCTTTTTTATTTTTCCTCCCAAAGTGGATGACTTCACATTTTCCCACATTATATTCCATCTGACAAATTTTTGCCCGTTCGTTTAACCTGTCAATATCCCTGTGCAGACACTTTGTGTCCTCCTCGCGACTTGCTTTTCCACCTATCTTTGTATCATCAGCAAATTTGGCCACAAGACATTCTGTTCCTTCATCCAAGTTATTGATATATATTGTAAATAGTTGAGGCCCCAGCACTGATCCCTGCGGCACCCCACTAGTTACAGATTGCCATTTTGAAAATGACCCTTTCATCCTGATTCTTTGTTTTCTGTCAGTTAGCCAATCCTCTATCCATGCCAGTATATTACCCCCAACACCATGAGCTCTTATCTTGTGCAGTAATCTTTTATGTGGTACCTTATCGAATGCCTTTTGGAAATCCAAATATACTGCATCCATTGGTTCCCCTTTATCCACCCTGCCCGTTACTTCCTCAAAGAACTCTAATAAATTTGTCAGACATGATTTCCCCTTCATAAAACCATGTTGACTCTCCTTGATTGTATTGTGAGTCTCCAAATGTCCTGCTACTACTTCCTTAATAGTGGATTCTAGCATTTTCCCAATGACCGATGTTTGGCTAACTGGTCTATAGTTACCTGCTTTCCGTCTCACTCCCTTCTTGAATAGGGGTGTTACATTTGCGGTTTTCCAATCCGCTGGGACCTTTCCAGAATCTAGTGATTACAACCAATGCATCCACTATCTCTGTAGCCACTTCCTTTAAGACCCTCGGATGCAAGCCATCAGGTCCTGGGGACTTGTCAGCCTTTAGACCCATTAGTTTACCTAGTACTTTTTCTCTAATGATAGTGTTTGCTTTTAGTTCCTCCCTCCCCTTTGACCCTGGACACTAAACCAACAAAATGTGCTCCGAGCCAACAACCTCTGACCTTTTTTCCCCTCTGCAACACGTTCCTGTATCGCTGCTCGGAACGGCGCCACTCCCGTGCCGGGTCCAACCATTATTACGGGGGTTTCAGTGTCTGTGGGGAATTGCAGCATCCCCTTCTTCACCCACAATGGCACGTGCACATCACCTGCAGGTGGAACAGAAGGAGTTTTGTCTCAGTGATTAGTCATTACAAAGGAAGTCACTGACAGAGGGAGGGGACGTGTGGAGCAGGTACCTCAGCAGACAACACTAACAAACGTGGTCTGCTAAAACCTTCCAGCCCGTTAATACCATCAGATTATGGGGTATCTCCCACTTCTAATCACGAAGGTTACCTGTAAGAGAATATACATTCGCTTTTGCAGCTTTTTACTGAAATCAAAGCTAATGCAAGAATCATGGATAGGATAAAGTGTAGCAATATGGGTAAAGATAGTTAGCCTAAGAAAGCAGTGTGTGCTTCTGCAAGTAGCCTTTCTGAAGCCCGTAAACTCAGGATAAAACACCTTGAGCAAACTATACAGGAAGCAGAAGTTTAACATTTTAAATAGCTTACTTCACCAGCTGCACAGGAAGGTATTTCGCAGTGAAACGTGTAATGGATGGCGGTTGGCCACTGCCTAAAAGGATGATCATTTTAGACAATGAAAGAGGATCTTGATAAGGATGAGGCCCCGATGGCTGTGCGTGTTCAGCAATCTGTTCGATGACCTAACGGTCATAAGATGCCCAACAAAGTTAAGCTCAATGACGTAAAGGTCATAGCTAAAACTTGATGACTTAAGTGAATTGTAAAAGTCTCAAATGTGACCATATATGGGCAATGAAAGGACTACAAAGAGGGAACAAAGCTCTTACTATCTGTCACTTGGGGAGAACAGGAGGCAGAGTCCAAACCCAGCCGAGTGTCCCAAACTGAGTGAGCAGTCACCTGCTTAATTGCTGCTTGTATTAGAACAGGTCTGATAGACAGTTAGCAAGAGTTTATCAATGTAGTGTCCAATTAAGTTCCCATGGACTTTTGACTAATAAAGTAATATATTGAACTGAAATTTCATGAGTTAATTAGAACCAGAACGTAACATTTCATCCATATTGTCATGTAACAAAAGGGTCTGAGGCTGAACACAACTGCATCACTTGAATCGTCCTCCATCCTGTACCCTCCCTACTCTCTGCTGGAGTCCACGAGACAGGATTCTCACTGAGAGGCAGCGAAACAGATCATAGACTGCACTCCGACTGCTGACAAGATCCACGTGAGGTCCAGTGAGACGAGTGATGTCTGCATCATTCCTCCCCCTCTCAGAAAAACAGGAACCCTTAGAATCCATGGTAAAGGGAGATACTTTTTGTTAGCACTGTTTCTCAGTTACCTCGCTGCGGTATATTATGCTTTTAGCGTCAGCCTTGGCTCAGTGGTAGCACTCTCCCCTCTGAGTCAGAAGGTCATGGGTTCAAGTCCCACTCCAGAGATTTGAGCACAAAATCATGACTGCAGTACTGAGGGAGTGCTGCACTGTCAGAGGTGCCGTCTTTTGGATGAGACGTTAAACCAAGGCCCTGTCTGCCCTCTCGGGTGGACATAAAAGATCCCATGGCACTATTTCAAACGAGAGGAGGCAAGTTCTCCTCATGTACTGACCAATATTTATTCCTCAACTAACATCACTAAGAAACAGATTATCTGGTTATTATCTCATTGCTGTTTGTGGGACCTTGCTGTGCGCATATTGGCTGCTGTGTTTCTGACATTACAACAGTGACTAAACTTCAAAAGTGCTTCATTGGGTGTGAAGTGCTTTGGGACATCCTAGGGAAGTGAAAGGTGCTATATAAATGCAAGTTCGCTCACTCTTTCAGCCACTGGTTAGAGATGACCCAGGTTCAGACATCTTATGTAGAACTACCACTGATGTGAAATCCTCGACAATGAAGGTTGCTCACAGACCACCAGTTCCACTGACAAGTTTGACATGTCTGGAAATATCACCCTTTTTAACATTTACAAACGTTTTACTATTTAGTACCAGATACTCTAAGGATAAGGAGGGTTTGGACCGGCTGACAGCCAACACCAACTGGCATTGATACAGTGTCTTTAGCGTAGAGAAATGTTTCACAGGCTGGTGTAAGGAAATGAACACCCAGCCAGGATGGGAGAGATTAGCGGGGGGTAACAGAGAGCTTGGTCAGAGAGATAGACTTTGAGGAGGTTTTAGAGGTGGAAAGAGCGAGAATGAGAGTGGGAGAAGTTTAGGGAGGGAGTTTGTGAGAGTGGAACCAAGGCAATGGAGAGCCAATAGTGGGCTAATGGGAGTCATAGAAAGCTGCAGAGTAACAGAACATCTGGGGGGCAATATACGGCTGGAGGAGATTGCAGATATAGGGCAGGGCGTGGTTATGGAGTGATTTATAGACAAGGAATTCAGGGGTTGGGGTACAGGGATGCAGTGGAGATCAATGAGGACTGGGCCAGTGGGACAGTGGGAGTCAGGATACAGGCAGTTGAGCTTTGGGCAGGTTTAAGCTTACGGAGGATGGAACATCGAGTCTACAGGTGATGAAGGAATGAATAAAGGTGACAGTGGCAGAGGGGATGAGGTAGAGGTGGGCAAGATGGAGGAGGTGGAGATAAGCAGTATCGATGATGGAGAGGATGTGGGGTTTATGGGTGAGCTCTGGATCGGAGAGGAAGTCGAGGGTGCAAGTGGACAGGTTCAGTCTGAGGTTGTGGGCAGTGAGGGGGATGGAGTCAATGGCTAGGGAGCAGAGTTTGTGGACCGTGACATCAGTCTCCAGAATGTGGAGCTGGAGGAAGTTGTAACTCATCCAAGGCTTGATGTTGGACAGGCAGCCTGACAAGCACAGAGGCAGCAGACAGGTCAGAAGAAGTGACCTGTCTTCAGCATATGTGGGAAAGATGGTTATGTGGATGGAAGCAACAGGTAGATGAGGAAGAGGAGGATGGATCCTCCAGGGACTCTGCAGGTGATGGTGCAGGAGGGGGAAGAGAAACCATTGCTGGAGATGCAATTGGCCACCTTAGGATAGGAAAGAAAGAACTTGCATTTCTATAGCACCTTTCATGACCGCAGGGCGTCCCAAACCGCTTTACAGCCAAGGAAGTACTTTTGAAGTGTGGTCACTGTTGTAATGTAGGAAATGCGGCAGCCAATTTGTGCACAGCAAGATCCCACAAACAGCAATGTGATAATGACCAGATGATCTGTTTTAGTGATGTTGTTTGAGGGATAAATATTGGCCAGGACACCGGGGAGAACTCCCCTACTCTACTTCGAATAGTGCCCTGGGATATTTTCCGTGCACCTGAGAGAGCAGATGGGGCCTCGGTTTAACGTCTCATCTGAAAGACCGCATCTACGACAGTGCAGCACTCCCTCAGTACTGCACTGGTGTGCCAGCCTAGATTATGAGCTCAAGTCTCTGAAGTAGGACTTGAACTTACAACCTTCTGATTCGGAGGCAAGTGGGTTACCCAGTGAGCCACGGCTGACACCGGACTGGAAGGAATGGAATCACACGGGGGCAGTGCCATGGAGCTGGTGAATGGAGAGATATTGGAGGAGGATGATGTGGTCAACCGTATCAAACGTTGCCAACAGAAAGACAAAACAAGGAAGAGTTTGATCCTTCACTCCACCAGGTGCTGATCTCAGCCACAATGCATGGGGCGCGGTTTCGCAGCAGAGTCCTGGCTACTCCCTGCGGGACAGAGAGAACAAAATAATTAATCAGTGAGGAGTCACCAGGTCACAATGGATTGGGAACGAGGGAAACCAGTCCACCCGCTCCAACAGGAGGAAAATGGAGAAGCAATAAAGGTGCAAGAGCTTACAGAGGGAATTAGAGAGAGGTGCAAGAACTGTAGAGTTGTGATAATGGGGGGCTTCAAACTATCCGAATATAGACTGGGATAGTAATAGTGTAAAGGGCAAAGTGGGGGGAGGAATTTCTGAAGTGTGTTCAGCAGAATTTTCTTGATCGGTATGTTTCCGGCCCAACGAGGAAGGAGGCATTGCTGGATGTGGTCCAGGGGAATGAGGTGGAGCAAGTGTCAGTGGGGGAACATTTACGTAACAGTGATCGAAGTATCATAAGGTTTAGATTAGTTATGGAAAAGGACAAGGAGCAATCTAGAGTTAAAAATACTTAATTGGAGGAGGGCTAATTTCAGTGGGTGGAGAACGGATCTGGCCCGGGTAAATTGGAATCAAAGATTGGCAGGCAAAACAGTAATCAAACAATGGGCGGCCTTTAAAGAGGAGATGGTTCGGGTACAGTCTGGGCACATTCCTGCGAGGTGGAAAGGTAGGGCAATTAAAGCCAGAGCTCCCTGGATGACGAAAGAGATAGAGAGAGTAAGAGGAAGCAGAAAAGGGAGGCGTATGACAGATGTGAGGTTGATAAAACAAGTGAGATCCAGGCTAGAAAGTACAGAAGGGAAGTGAAAAAGGAAATAAGAGGGGCAAAGAGAGAGTATGAGAATAGACTGGCGGCCAACATAAAAGGGAATCCAAGAGTCTTCTATAGGCATATAAATAGCAAACGGGTAGTAAGAGGAGGGGTGGGGCCGATTAGGGACCAAAAAGGCCTTTGCATGGAGGCAGAGGGCATGGCTGAGGTACTAAATGAGCATTTGCAACTGACTTTACCAAGGAAGAAGATGCTGCCAAAGTCACAGTAAAAGGGAGGTAGTTGAGTGAAAAACAGGGTAAGGAAGCATTCTGGTTATATTACTGGACTAGTAATGCAGAGGCCTGGACTAATAATCCAGAGTTATGAGTTCAAATCCCGCCATGGCAGCTGGGGAATTTAAATTCAATTAATTAAATTGAATTAAATCTGGAATAAAAAAAACGAGTATCAGTAATGGTGGCCATTAAACTTCCGGATTGTCGTAAAAACCCATCTGGTTCACTAATGTCCTTTAGGGAAGGAAACCTGCCGTCCTTACCCGGTCTGGCCTTTTTGTGACTCCAGACCCACAGTAATGTGGTTATTTCTTAATTGCCCTCTGAAATGGCCTAGCAAGCCACTCAGTTGTAAAATCTCGCTAAAAAAAGTCATAATAAGAGTAAAAGCGGACAGACCACCCGGCATCGGACCACAAGGCACCGGACACGACAAAGGCAAACCAAGCCCAGTCGACCCTGCCAAGTTCTCCTCACTAACATCTGGGGACATGTGCCAAAATTGGGAGAGCTGTCCCACAGACGAGTCAAGCAACAGCCTGACATAGCCAGACTCACAGAATCATACCTCTCAGCCAACGTCCCAGACTCTTCCATCACCATCCCTGGGTATGTCCTGTCCCACCGGCAGGACAGACCCACCAGAGGTAGCAGTACAGTGATATACAGTCAGGAGGGAGTGGCCCTGGGAGTCCTCAACATTGACTCTGGACCTCATGAAATCTCATGGCATCAGGTCAAACATGGGCAAGGAAACCTCCTGCTGATTACCATCGACCTCAGCAGATGAATCAGTCCTCCTCCATGTTGAGCACCACTTGAAGGAAGCACTGAGGGTAGCAAGGGCACAGAATGTACTCTGGGTGGGGGACTTCAATGTCCATCACCAAGAGTGGCTCGGTAGCACCACTACTGACCGAGCTGGCCGAGCCCTGAAGGACATAGCTGCCAGACTGGGCCTGCAGCAGGTGGTGAGCGAAGCAACATGAGGGAAAAATCTACTTGACCTCGTCCTCACCAATCTACCTGTCGCAGATGCATCTGTCCATGACAGTATTGGTAGGAGTGACCACCACACAGAACTTGTGGAGACAAAGTCCCATCTTCACACTGAGGACACCATCCAACGTGTTGTGTGGCACTACCACCGTGCTAAATGGGATAGATTCAGAACAGATCTAGCAGCTCAAAACTGGGCATCCATGAGGCGCTGTGGGTCATCAGCTGCAGCAGAATTGTATTCCAGCACAATCTGTAACCTCATGGCCCGGCATATTCCTCTCTCTACCATTACCAACAAGCCAGGGGATCAACCCTGGTTCAATGAGGAGTGTAGAAGAGCATGCCAGGAGCAGCACCAGGCATACCTAAAAATGAGGTGCCAACCTGGTGAAGCTACAACACAGGACTACATGCATACTGAACAGCGGAAGCAACAACCAACGGATCAGATCAAAGCTCTGCAGTCCTGCCACATCCAGTCGTGAATGGTGGTGGACAATTAAACAACTAACGGGAGGAGGAGGCTCTGTGAACATCCCCATCCTCAATGATGGCAGAGTCCAGCACGTGATTGCAAAAGACAAGGCTGAAGCGTTTGCAACCATCTTTAGCCAGAAGTGCCGAGTGGATGATCCATCTCGGCCTCCTCCCGATATCCCCACCATCACGGAAGCCAGTCTTCGGCCAATTCGATTCACTCCACGTGATATCAAGAAACGGCTGAGTGCACTGGAAACAGAAAAGGCTATGAGCCCCGACAACTTCCCGGCTGTAGTGCTGAAGACTTGTGCTTCAGAACTAGCTGCCCCTCTAGCCAAGCTGTTCCAGTACAGCTACAACACTGGCATCTACCCGACAATGTGGAAAATTGCTTAGGTATGTCCTGACCATAAAAAGCAGGACAAATCCAATCCAGCCAATTACCGCCCCATCAGTCTACTCTCAATCATCAGCAAAGTGATGGAAGGTGTCGTCGACAGTGCTATCAAGCGGCACTTACTCACCAATAACCTGCTCACTGATGCTCAGTTTGGGTTCTGCCAGGACCACTCGGCTCCAGACCTCATTACAGCCTTGGTCCAAACATGGACAAAAGAGCTGAATTCCAGAGGTGAGGTGAGAGTGACTGCCCTTGACATCAAGGCAGCATTTGACCGAGTGTGGCACCAAGGAGCCCTAGTAAAATTAAAGTCAATGGGAATCAGCAGGAGAACTCTCCAATGGCTGGAGTCGTACCTAGCACAAAGGAAGATGGTAGTGGTTGTTGGAGGCCAGTCATCTCAGCCCCAGTACATTGCTGCAGGAGTTCCTCAGGGCAGTGCCCTAGGCCCAACCATCTTCAGCTGCTTCATCAATGACCTTCCCTCCATCATAAGGTCAGAAATGGGGATGTTCGCTGATGATTGCACAGTGTTCAGTTCCATTTGCAACCTCACAGATAATGAAGCAGTCCGTGCCTGCATGCAGCAAGACCTGGACAACATCCAGGCTTGGGCTGATAAGTGCAAGTAACATTCGTGCCAGACAAGTGCCAGGCAATGATCATCTCCAACAAGAGAGAGTCTAACCACCTCCCCTTGGCATTCAATGGCATTACCATCGCTGAATCCCCCACCATCAACATCCTGGGGGTCACCACTGACCAGAAACTTAACTGGACCAGCCACATAAATACTGTGGCTAAAAGACCAGGTCAGAGCTGGGTTTTCTGCGGCGAGTGACTCACCTCCTGACTCCCCAAAGCCTTTCCACCATGTACAAGGCACAAGTCCGCTTGCCTGAATGAGTGCAGCTCCAACAACAGTCAAGAAGCTTGACATCATCCAGGACAAAGCAGCCCGCTTGATTGGCACCCCATCCACCACCCTAAACATTCACTCCCTTCACCACCAGCGCATTGTGGCTGCAGTGTGTACCATCCATAGGATGCACTGCAGCAACTCGCCAAGGCTTCTTCGACAGCACCTCCCAAACCCGCAACCTCTACCACCTAGAAGGACAAGAGCAGCAGGCACATGGGAACAACACCACCTGCACGTTCCCCTCCAAGTCATACACCATCCTGACTTGGAAATATATCGCCGTTCCTTCATCGTCGCTGGGTCAAAATCCTGGAACTCCCTCCCTAACAGCACTGTGGGAGAACCTTCACCAAACGGACTGCAGCGGTTCAAGAAGGCGGCTCACCACCACCTTCTCAAGGGCAATTAGGGATGGGCAATAAATGCTGGCCTTGCCAGCGACACCCACATCCCATGAACGAATAAAAAAAAAAGTCGAGATACTGGATGGGGTGAAAATTGATAAAGAAGAGGTACTAGAAAGGCTGGCTGTACTTAAAGTAGATAAATCACCTGGTCTGGAAGGGATGCATCCTAGGTTGCAGAGGGAAGTAAGGGTGGAATTTGCGGAGGTACTGCCCACAATCTTTCAAACATCCGTAGATACGGTGGTGATGCCAGAAAATTGCAAATGTTACACCCTTGTTCAAAAAAGGGTGTAAGGATAAACCCAGCAACTATTGGCCAGTCAGTTTAACCTCGGTGGTGGGGAAGCTTTTAGAAACGATAATCCGGGACAAAATTAATAGTCACTTGGACAAGTGTGGATTGATAAAGGAAAGCCAGCACGGATTTGTTAAAGTCAAATCATGTTTAACTAACTTGATTGAGTTTTTTGATGAGCTAACAGAGAGGGTCGATGAGGGCGATGTGGTTGATGTGATGTATATGGACTTCCAAAATGCGTTTGATAAAGTGTCACAAAATAGGCTTGTTAACAAAATTGAAGCCCATCAAATAGGCAGCATGGATATGAAATTGGCTAAGTGACAGGAAACAGGGAGTCGTGGTGAACGGTTGTTTCTCGGACTGGAGGGAGGTGTACAGTGGTGTTCCCCGGGGGTCGGTACAAGGACCACTGCTTTTCCAGATATATATTAATGACTTGGACTTGGGTGTACAGGGCACAATTTCAAAATTTGCAGATGACGCAAAACTTGGAAGGGTAGTGAACAGTGAGGAGGATAGTGATAGACTTCAAGAGGATATGGACAGGCTGGTGGAATGAGCGGACACGTGGCAGATGAAATTTAATGCAGAGAAGTGCAAAGTGATACATTTTCGCAGGCAGAACAAGGAGAGGCAATATAAACTAAATGGTACAATTTTCAAGTGGGTGCAGGAACAGAGAGACCTGGGGATATATGTGCACAAATCTTTGAAGGTGGCAGGGCAGGTTGTGAAAGTGGTTAAAAAAGTATACGGGATCCTGGGCTTTATAAATAGAGTCATAGAATACAAAAGTATGGAAGTTATGATGAACCTTTATAAAACACTGGTTCGGCCACAACTTGAGCATTGTGTCCAATTCTGTGCACCACACTTTAGGAAGGATGTGAAGGCCTTTGAGAGGGTGCAGAAAAGATTTACTAGAATGGTTCCAGGGATGATGGACTTCAGATACATGGATAAACTGGAGAAGCTGGGGTTGTTCTCCTTAGAGCAGAGAAGGTTGAGAGGAGATTTGATAGAAGTGTTCAAAATCATGACGGGTTTAGATAAAGTAAATAAAGAGAAACTGTTCCCATTGGTGGAAGGGGCGAGAACCAGAGGACACAGATTTAAGGTGGTTGGCAAAAGAACCAAAGGTGACAAGAGGAAATACTTTTTTTACTCAGTGAGTGGTTATGATCTGGAATGCGCTGCCTGAGGGGGTGGAGGCAGATTTAATCGTGGCTTTCAAAAAGGAATTGGATAAATATTTGAAGGGAAAAAATTTGCAGGGCTACGGGAAAAGAGCAGGGGAATGGGACTAACTGGATTGCTCTTACAAACAGCAGGCATGGACTCGATGGGTCGAATGGCCTCCTACTGTGCTGTAATGATTCTATGATTCTAAGACCTCCCAGGGTACACACACCCCTTTAAAAGCAAAGTAAGAACAGCCACAAGCAGTCACACTGTCAGCTGCCCGTGCCGTGGGTCTCTGGTTCTCCCTCCGACTGGCCGTGACCATCAACCTCAAACAGCAACTGATGGCCGTGGGTCAAACAGAATCGAGGGGGCGATGGGCGAGACTTACTCTGCTGTGGGTTCTGGGATGCCAGCCAGCTGGAGCACAGGCCACAACGAGGCTTCTTCAACTTGGTTTTGTACCGAACGACAGCCATCAGGATCTGAATCTGATTGGGGTGAGTCTGGAGAAACAGGAAGGAGACTCAGAATCTTATATTACAATCGATTTCCATTGACCATTTAACTGTTCCAGAGATCCCAATTAGGTGTAGGGGAAGCTCAGTCCAGCCCCCAGCACGGAAGCCTGGGTGGCCATGAGCTGTCGCTTGGGTACTGTAGCAGGGCAATCGGTCAAAAGGTCCCTGTCCCTGTATCTCTCAGAGACCCAGAACAGCCACAATATCCCCCCTACACATCCACCAAGGTCACATTTTTCAGTCTGAAATATGTTGCTACATTACAACATAAAACTATAGAATTAACATCTTTAATACATGGAAAATATCCAGAGGATCAGATTCTGTAGCTTGTGTAGGGAGAGAAAATGGAAAAAAACCAACAAATATGCCAGGGAGGTTCATTCCTCATCACTTCCTCTGACTTGTTGCAAGGGCAAATATACAGACATCCAGTGAAACAAGACTGGGCTCAAGCTGGGATACTCGTCATGGTTTAATACACTGTTGACATTGTCTGTCTGGGATCAAAGACGGAATGTTCGATAACCTGCAGACACTGTCTGTCTGGGATCAATTATTCACAATATTTATTAACGACTTAGATGAAGGCATAGAAAGTCTCATATCTAAGTTTGCCGATGACACAAAGATTGGTAGCATTGTAAGCAGTGTAGATGAAAACATAAAATTACAAAGGGATATTGATAGATTAGGTGAATGGGCAAAACTGTGGCAAATGGAATTCAATGCAGGCAAATGTGAGGTCATCCACTTTGGATCAATAAAGGAAAGAACAGGGTACTTTCTAAATGGTAAAAAGTTAAAAACAGTGGATGTCCAAAGGGACCTAGGGGTTCAGGTACATAGATTATTGAAGTGTCATGAACAGGTGCAGAAAATAATCAATAAGGCTAATGGAATGCTGGCCTTTATATCTAGAGGACTAGAGTACAAGGGGGCAGAAGTTATGCTGCAGCTATACAAAACCCTGGTTAGACCGCACCTGGAGTACTGTGAGCAGTTCTGGGCACCGCACCTTCGGAAGGACATATTGGCCTTGGAGGGAGTGCAGCGTAGGTTTACTAGAATGATACCTGGACTTCAAGGGTTAAGTTACGAGGAGAGATTACACACAATGGGGTTGTATTCTCTGGAGTTTCGAAGGTTAAGGGGTGATCTGATCGAAGTTTATAAGATATTAAGGGGAACGGATAGGGAGGATAGAGAGAAACTATTTCCAATGGTTGGGGATTCTAGGAGTAGGGGACATAGTCTAAAAATTAGAGCCAGATCTTTCAGGAGCGAGATTAGAAAACATTTCTACACACAAAGGGTGGTAGAAGTTTGGAACTCTCTTCCGCAAACGGCAATTGATACTAGCTCAATTGCTAAATTTAAATCTGAGATAGATAGCTTTTCGGCAACCAAAGGTATTAAGGGATATGGGCCAAAGGCAGGTATATGGAGTTAGATCACAGATCAGCCATGATCTTATCAAATGGCGGAGCAGGCTCGAGGGGCTGAATGGCCTACTCCTGTTCCTATGTTCCTATCACAGATGGGATGTTCTATAACCTGCAGACACTGTCTGTCTAGGGTCACACATGCAGAATGGCCCCCGAGACCTGGCTCAACGAAGGACAGGATTGGGCACTAAATATTCCTGGATACAAGATGTTCAGGAAAGATAGGAAAGGAAAGAAAGGATGGAGGGTGGCAGTATTGATTAAGGAGAATATTGCAGTGCTGGAGGGGTCAAGGACAGAATCTATTTGGTTAGAGTTAAGAAACAATAGAGGTGCCATTACACAACTGGGTGTATTCTATAGGCCACCAACCAGTGGGAAGGATATTGATGAACAAATTTGCAGGGAAATTACAGAGAGGTGCAAAAGCCATAGAGTAGTGATTATGGGGGACTTCAATTATCCTAATATAGACTGGGATAGTAATAGTGTTAAGGGCAGAGAGGGGGAAGAATTTCTAAAGTGTGTTCAGGAGAACTTTCTTGATCAGGATGTTTCCAGCCCAATGAGGAAGGAGGCATTGCTGGATCTGGTTCTGGGGAATGAGGTGGGTCAAGTGGAGCAAGTGTGAGTGGGGGAAAAGTTAGGGAACAGCGATCATAGTATCATAAGGTTTAGAATAGCGCTGGAAAAGGACAGAGGCAATCTAGAGTAAAAATACTTAATTGAAAGAGGGCCAATTTCAGTGGGATGAGGACGGATCTGGCCCGAGTAAATTGGAATCAAAGATTGGCAGGGAAAACTGTAATTGAACATTGGGCGGCCTTTAAAGAGGAGATGGTTTGGGTACAGTCTAGGTACATTCCCCAAGAGAGAAAGGTAGGGCAACTAAAGCCAGAACTCCCTGGATGACGAAAGAGATAGAGTAAGATGAAGCAGAAAAAAGGGGCATATGACAGATGTCAGGTTGATAACACAAGTGAGAACCAGGCTGAATATAGAAAGTTCAGAGGGGAAGTGAAAAAGTAAATAAGAGGGGCAAAGAGAGAGTATGAGAATAGACAGGCGGCCAACATAAAGGGAATCCAAAAGTCTTCTATAGGCATGTAAACAGTAAATGGGTAGTCAGAGGAGGGGTGGGGCCGATTAGGGACCATAAAGGAGATCTACTCATGGAGGCAGAGGGGATGGCTGAGATACTAAATGAGTACTTTGCATCTGTCTTTACCATGGAAGAAGATGCTGCTAAAGTCACAGTAAAAGGGAGGTAGTTGAGATACTGGATGAGGTGAAAATTGATCAAGAGGTACTAGACAGGCTGGCTGTACTTAAAGTAGATAAATCACCAGGTCCGGGTGGGATGCATCCTAGGTTGCTGATGGAAGTAAGGGTGGAAATTGCGGAGGTACTGCCATAATCTTCCAGTCATCTGTAGATGCGGGGGGGGTGCCAGAGGACTGGAGAATTGCAAATGTTACACCCTTGCTCAAGAAAGGGTGTAAGGATAAACCCAGCAACTATAGGCCAGTCAGTTTAACCTCGGTGGTGGGGAAACTTTTAGAAACAATAATTCGGGACAAAATTATCAGTCACTTGAACAAGTGTGGATTGATTAGGGAAAGCCAGCACGGATTTGTTAAAGGCAAATCGTATTTAACTAACGTGATAGAGTTTTTTGATGAGGTAACAGAGAGGGTAGATGAGGACAAGGCGGTTGATGTGTATATGGACTTCCAAAATGCATTTGATGAAGTGCCACATAATAGGCTTGTCAGCAAAGTTGAAGCCCATGGAATAAAAGGGTCAGTGGCAGCATGGATATGAAATTGGCTAAGAGACAGGAAACAGAGAGTAGTGGTGAACGGTTGTTTTTTTGGAGGTATACAGTGGTGTTCCCTAGTGGTCGGTACTGGGACCACTGCTTTTCTTGATATATATTAATGACTTGGACTTGGGTGTACAGGGCACAATTTCAAAATTAACAGATGACACAAAATTTGGAAGGGTAGTAAACAGTGAGGAGGATAGTGATAGACTTCAAGAGGATATAGACAGGCTGGTGGAATAGGCGGACACCGTGGCAGATGAAATTTAACACAGAGAAGTGCGAAGTGATACATTTTGGCAGGAAGAATGAGGAGAGGCAATATAAACTAGAGGGCACAGTTCTAAAGGGGGTGCAGGAACAGAGAACCCTGGGAATATATGTGCACAGGTCGTTGAAGGTGGCAGGGCAGGTTGTGAAAGCGGTTAAAAAAGCATACGGGATCCTGGGCTTTATAAATAGAGACATAGAGTACAAAAGTAAGGAAGTCATGATGAACCTTTATCAAACACTGGTTCGGCCACAACTGGAGTATTGTGTCCAGTTCTGGGCACCTTTAGGAAGGATGTGAAGGCCTTAGGGAGGGTGCAGAAAAGATTTACTAGAATGATTCCAGGGATGAGGGACTTCAGTTACGTGGATAGACTGGAGAAGCTGGGATTTGTTTTCCTTAGAGCAGAGACGGTTGAGAGGAGATTTGATAGAAGTGTTCAAAATCATGAAGGGTTCAGATAAAGTAAATAAAGAGAAACCGTTCGCATTAGTGGAAAGGTCAAGAACCAGAGGACACAGGTTTAAGAACCTCTTGAAGTCTATCACTATCCTCCTCACTGTTTACTACCCTTCCAAGTTTGGTGTCATCTGTTAATTTTTAAATTGTGCCCTGTCCAAAGGCGAAATGAGGAAAAACCTTTTTACGCAGCGAGTGATTGTGATCTGGAATGCGCTGCCTGAAAGGGTGGTGGATGCAGATTTAATCGTGGCTTTCAAGAGGGAATTGGATAAATACTTGGAAGAAAAACATTTGCAGGGCTACAGGGATAGGGCGGGGGAATGGGACTAACTGGATTGCTCTTGCAGAGAGTCGGCACAGACTCGAAGAGGCGAATAGCCTCCTTCTGTGCTGTAACCATTCTATGATTCTACGAGTCAAAAAGCTTCTGTGGGGCTGCTGGGCTCCATGCAATCCCTACCTCAGAAGGGGAGAATAGGAGGAATGAAATGTGCAATGATTCCTCCCACAGTAACTCTGTCTGAGGGTCATGGAAGACCACTGTGTGTCACAGATCCACATACGCTGCTGCCAAACACGCCGCAACATACCAATAACATACAAGGACGATACCAATAACATACAAGGACGATACCAATAACATACAAGGACGATACCAATAACAGACAAGGACGAGCTGGAGACTGGTTCCTCTGGGGACAGCCCCTTGATCCTGCCGGTGGGGGGTCACTGTTTACAGGATGCTAACAGGCCCTGCTGGTAAATTAAAGCCTATTGGGGAACATCACTGAAAAAAGGTAAGCATTAAGAATTTCAAAAGGGTACATCTCGCAAAATGTATTCTTTTTTTAAAATTATCATTCTTGGGATGTGGGCGTCGCTGTCAAGGCTGGCATTTATTGCCCATCATTAGTTGTCCTGGACTGAGTGTCTTGCTACGCCACTTCAGAGAGCAGTTAAGACTCAACCACCTTGATGTGGGACTGGAGTCACATATAGGCCCAGACCAGGTAAGGACAACAGGTTTCCTTCTCTGAAGGACATTAGTGAACCAGTTGGGTTTTTATGACAATCCGACAGCTTCAGGGTCACTTTTACTGACACCAGCTTTTTATTTCCAGATTTATTAAACTGAATTCAAATTCTCAAACTGCCATGGTGGGATTTAAACTCACATTGTCTCGATTATTAGTCCAGTATCATAATCACTACACCATCGATCCCCTAACTCTTCACTCCTTACGATCACGGGGGGGTAGATGTTCAACTTGCTGCCCCTTATAGGAACTGCTCGATTATCAGTTCCAACAGTTTCTATAACGTGCGGCCTATCTGCAAGGCCAGTTTTATGCCTGGACAGCAAGTTGAAAATCTACCCCATAGTGAGCAATAGCGTCCCAAATGAGTACTGTGAAGGAGTGGGGCCCTTACCAGTTGTGAGGAAGCAATGGAGAAGGCCCTGGGTCGGATTCCGGGAATGAGGTCGAACAGATAGTCGGATGGAATGGCAGCAGTGGTCTGAGGAAAATCGTATAGAATCTAGGAAAGAACCCAGGAACTTCAGAACTTAACAGAATTCAACACACACCCAGTGAGAAGATAAACAAGTATTGTGTTATAAAGGCACTCTCCTTTTCTAAGAACATTCCAGCAAACTCTGCCTTGTTCTGAAGCCGTGTTGCTAGGTTACAGGAACCTTACACTGTTTTATCACGAAGACACTCAGTGGTGTCTCGTCCATGCTCTGCATCCTGGGAAGGACGACCTCCAACTTCCTTCTCTTACCCGTCCTTAGATGGAGTTGCTACGTGTTTACAAGGAGCAAACTGGAGGTGATGGAAGCTTCCCACTCTTCTCCCAGGCCTCCCTTGGCTCTGAAATAATGGCCGATTGGCTCCTTCGCTCTTGATTAGACCTCCCCTTTGAGCTCCTTCTTCATGCCAAGACATTAATCCTCCTCCCACCTACCAGACAGGTAGTTCTCCCAGGCCCCTCCTCAGAACAGGTGGCCCCGAGCTCCATCCTTCCAGATAGATGGCTGCCTAACATCCCCCACTTGTGAACGGATTGATGGCTTCACGCACTATGGGCAGGGGATCATCTGGTTCCTGCCCATTAGGTGGTCCTGTAGCTCTTGTGACTTTGAGCTTTAACCTTCAGAGTGCTCCCTATCGCTGAAACTTCCTCCAGCCCTACAACCCTCCGAGGTTTCTGCCCCCCTCCAATTCTGGCCTCTTGCGTATCCCCGATTTAATCGCTCCACCATTGGCGGCCGTGCCTTCGGCTGCCTAGACCCTGAGCTCTGGAAATCCCTCCCTAAACCTTTCTACCTCTCCACCTCTCTCTCCTCCTTTAAGACACTCCTTAAAACCTACCTCTTTGACCTTGGTCACCTGTCCTAATATCTCCTTATGTGGCTTGGTGTCATATTTTGTCTGATTACGCTCCTGTTAAGCGCCTAGGGACGTATTACTGCGTTAAAAGCGCTTTATATAAATGCAAGTTGCTGTTGTGGTTGTCCTGTGGCCTACCTCCAAGGTGGTCCTGCGGAGCCTGTTGCAGTAGCTGTACAACTCCTCCTGGCCCTCGGCTGAGCTGAATTCTTTCAGCTTCTCCTGCTCCAGCTCATCGGGAGAGAAGTACGACAAGAGCTCGAAGAAGGAGCGGCGCGGGACGCAGTTAATGTCCAGGTAACGCTCCACCAGGTACTGAACTGTACAGGGCTGTGGCAATCGAGCAGGGAGAGGTGTCACTGAAAGGGGAGAGTGTGGGATGTAGGATGTCAGTCACGCCAGAATATGAGGTACAAGGGAAATCTAAAGGCAGGAATCTGGCGGGTTTGATATCAAATCACAATGAAACTGATCCCACTTCATATCTTATTTCCCGCAGACTGATTAAATCTCTTTCTGTGCTTCATACATAAATTGATAATTAAGATTGTGACAAAATAACACCCCAGCACTCTCAACAGTCAGAGTCCGATTCGCACAGAGTGTACGGCGTATTGGGAGGAACAGGACAATGAAATACAAATGGCCATCACTTATTACCATCGGACAGCTCGGGAATTTGAGGCTGGAGTTACCTCATTTTACTCCGGGAAACACTAAAGTTGTGGTCGGAAATGGGGAGGTGGAAACAAGTTTACTTAAACTGCCCAAAATACACCGGGACTGTCACACGGGCATTTTCAGGGGACAGATCACATCCTGTTTACAATCGCAAAGCGCAGAACAATGGGGTATGTTTTACTTCATTCCCAGTGTTAGTGGAAAGGTCGGCATGGATACAAAGCAGCGTTATTTACACTGACTTTTCAGTAAAAAGTGAGAAGAAGAAAATAAACCTCGAGAATCACAGTCACTCCTTATCGATGCAGTGAAGCTGGGATTCCTGTCTCTGAATCTGCTCCGTACAGTCCCAGTGTTCGGAGAGTTCGATCGCCCCTGCTGAAATCTTACTGAACTGTCAGGGGCATACAAAGGCATTGGGCCAATCATCACATCACTGTGTAATATATAAAAGGCGTGCAATTGCCAAGCTGAACAAGTCTGTAGTTATACTGCAACTAGATACAGTGCTGGAACTCCACTGCCAGTCTGTGCCCCACTGCCACATTCTGTCCCACTCTGCCCCACTGCCACATTCTGTCCCACTCTGCCCCACTGCCACATTCTGTCCCACTCTGCCCCACTGCCACATTCTGTCCCACTCTGCCCCACTGCCACATTCTGTCCCACTCTGCCCCAGTCTGTGCTGTTTCTGTTCCATTGCTGTGCACTGAGACGATTATACTACATTTCGGTACCAGATCTGGGTTGAGCATAAAGCTCTTCCAATATCAAAAGGATATACTTTAGTTAGGAAATCAAATGTTATCTGGCCCACTTGATATGAGCCCCTGCGACTGGACTCGATATCCATCCCCTCCATCACCGGCGCACCGTGGCTGCAGTGCGTTCTATCCACAGGATGCACTGCAGCAACTCAGCAAAGTTACTTCGACAGCACCTCCCAAACCCACGACCTCTACCACCTAGAAGGACAAGGGCAGCAGGCACATGGGAACACCACCACCTGCACGTTCTCCTCCAAGTCACACACCATCCCGACTTGGAAATATATCGCCGTTCCTTCATCGTCGCTGGGTTAAAATCTTGGAACTCCCTTCCTAACAGCACTGTGGGAGAACCTTCACCACACGGACTGCAGTCGTTCAAGAAGGCGGCTCACCACCACCTTCTCAAGGGCAATTAGGGATGGGCAATAAATGCTGGCCTCGCCAGCGACGCCCACATCCCGAGAATAAATAATAAAAAAAGTTAATTCCAATATTTTATCACTATAGTTATCAGTCCCTCTGAATGGAATCCAAAATTCTATCACAACAGTTCCTGGACCATCCTTTTCACCAGATGCTGAAGGACCTCTGACCCTGAATATTTAATCAATCACTAACAGATCTCCCCTGGCATTGCTCAAAATTAGTTGAAGGATACCCTGCTTGATAACAGATGGGGGAAGTGTTACACAAAGTATGGACAATACATAAAACTCTTGATATATCACTTACTTATTGCTTACAGTGAGTGTGAGAATATGCTGCTTAACAACAATAGGAGTGTTCTCTACAACGAGCGATGGGGAAAGTGTGGTGGGAAGTAAATGTGATCCTTACAGAAAATGTGTGCGATACCCAAGACTTTTAACATATAGATAGAGCAGAGGACGCTAGTGCATTAATGAGTTAAGTGGGTAGCATTGAAAATAAATAAATTAATAAAGTAACAAGTGGATGCAGATTAATAGATTAATTAAGCAGTGGGCACCACTGAATTAATGAATTAATATAGCAGCAGGCTTCAGTGAATTAATGGAGCAGAGGGTACGATTGAATGAATAAATGAATACAGCAGCAGGAAGAAAGGAGTTCATGAATTAATACAGCAGTAGGTACAAATGAATTAATCAATTAATAGAGTAGCAGGCACCAGGGAAAGAATGAATTAACAGCAACAGGCACCAAAGAATTAATGAATTCTGAAATCATGAAGCCCAGCAACGAATAGAAAACTTAAAAATCAGGGGCTCTCCTCTCATTGGGTAGGGAGCGAGGCGTGAGAGTCAGTGGGAAGGGGCAAAATTAATCCTCAGAGACTTGTTCTAAAAAAGAACAGAAGTAGATTTTGTGTAACAGTGATTGGAGCAGAGGCAGAGCCAGGAGGGGAGATGGGAGAACAAAGGCATAGTGGGGCCTAGTAGTTGGGCTCAAGGCAGTGTTGGAAGAGGAGTGGGGCAGGAGGCAGAGCTGGGGAGCTGGTGGTGGGGGTGGTAGAAGGCCTGGAATTGCAGTGGTCTAAAGGGAGGCAAGAGGAACTGAAGGGCGAGCCAGTAGGGGAGGCAAGAGAAGGGCAGGCATGGTGGGGCCGAATGGGCAGCAAGTTTTGTTGGGGGCAAAGCTGATTAGGGGAGTGAACCATGGTCAGAGGTAACAGGAATTCAAGTTACTATTATTTTCAATTTGTGGGAGATTAGAGCCGATGAGAGTAGGGCCATGTTCTTGAACATTTAAGAGTGCTCATTGCTTTCACTGTCCTGATTTCAAACCATGGGTTGTATGGTCAGCAGAGGGAGAGGAACTGGGCAATGTGAACGGGGAGGTGCAAGAGTGCCACCTAGCATAGGGAGACCTGAATTACAGCGTGACAGTTAAATGTTGACATAGGGCTTTCCCATTTTAAATGTTGACCTGGGATTTTACATTCTATTCTTCCATTTTGACATAAAAACATTACTTAATAAAGATGACACAGGAAGTAAGGATAATATGTGAAGGAACTGCATCCCATATGCAAGGCTTGTGATATATTATTGATAGATTTGATTGGAAGAACACTTGGTTGGCAGAGCCCTGGCCCATTTTTCAGAAACAGCTGTTCCTTATTTGAAATGCTGCACCTTGGGCTTTGAATAAATGTCACTTTTAACACTTGCAAACAATCGATGGGGAAACTATCCAACCTGGATCATTGGGCTTCAGCAGAAAGACTTTGCGTGGGTCGAGGTGAAGGAGGTCACAGAACTGCTCGACGCTGTCGGGTGAGTTTCGAGGTTCGATCATGGCCACGTCCCCAGCCGAGTACCTGCACATCAGAAAGAAAAGTGAAAGAGGAGAGAAGGATCCCAGGGTCAATGCCTGCTGAGCACTAAACCTGTCTGAGCTTTGACAACTACGTTCATGGTCAGGCCAATTAATTCATCAAAGGACTTCACTTCTCAACTAGAATCTCGTATCTGACCAATACTCGTGTGGGGAAGAATTACAGACACCAACTGCACTACCACAGGAAGTCTCTTCTTACGTACGACGGGTTCAAAGGTTACATTCAGGCAATACAGAAAACATCCCGTTGATCTCATCTTCATCCTTACCTTTTGTAGGAACAGAGAGCAATGGTGTTTTACAGTTGGGACCGGTACCTGTCACCATTCAATGGTTTTCCCTTTTTTGGATTCTACAATGATACAAAATGATCTCTACATGAACACAATCCTGAGTGGGAAGGTCCTGGGTTCAAGTCCCAGTCCAGAGACTTAAGCACAAAATCCAGGCAGACACTCTAGTGCAGTACCGAGGGAGTGCTACACTGTCGGAGATGCCGTCTTTCGAATGAGATGTTAAACTGAGGCCCCATCTGCCCTCTCAGGTGGACGTAAAAGATCGCACGACACTATTTCGAAGAGGAACAGGGGAGTCCTGGCCAATATTTATCCCTCAGCTAACATCACTAAGATTGATTAGCTGGTTATTTATCTCATTGCTGTTTGTGGGACCTTGTTGTGCGCAAATTGGCTGCCATGTTTTCCTAGATTACAACAGTGACTACACTTCAAAAGTACTTCATTGGCTACAAAAGTCCTATTTCTTGAAAGGCCGTATATAAATGCAAGTTCTTTCTTTCTTTAGCCCTAATCAGCATTTAGGAGCTTTAGAGGGGGAGCAGAGATCAAGGGCCCGATTTTAGCAGGGCTGCGGGTTCTCGGCGGATGGGCTAGCGGGCACGTGGGTAACGCGCCCGGTGAAATTAGTGGGTTTCCCGCGCGATCGTAGCAAGCAAACCACTAATTGGATCCACTTACCTGCTCCTCAGGGTTCCCCGCTGCTGATCTGTGCGTCGGGCGGGCTGCGCATGCGCAGTAAGATCTGTCAGCTGGAGGCGCTCTATTTAAAGGGGCAGTCCTCCACTGACAGATGCTGCAACCAATAGCAAAGATGACTGCATGGAGCAGCCCAGGGGGAAGGCTGCTCCCAGTTTAATGATGCCTCACCCCAGGTATCAATACATGGGGTGAGGAGGAGGGGGAGGACAGAGATCTTCCACCCGGCGGGCGGGAGGAAGCGGCCCGCCTCCGCCACCAGGAAGGCCTGGCTCGAGGTGGCAGAGGAGGTCACCAGCACCACCAACATATCGCACACCTGCATACAGTGCAGGAGGCGCTCCAATGACCTCAGTAGGTCAGCCACAGTGAGTACACGTAGTCTTTCCCCTACACTCCGTCTGCCACATCACTGCCCCCACCCCACATCTCCTTCGGCACTGCCAACACTACTCTGTCACATCACCCCCACACCCACTCAAACCTCATCCTCATCTTACCTGCACTTACTCACCTCGCCAGTACTCATCCCGCCACTACCACTCAACCCAATCCTCATACAATCTCATGGCTCTATCTCATACTCACCCTCTCATGCATCTCTTTCACGGCCAGCCTCACTCAACCTGCCACCACCTGTGCTGCAGCCACAGGGCATGCATCACATATGTGCAGTAGGCAGCGTAAGGCAAACGTGTCGTGAGCATGAAGGGGATGCACAAGGGTGTTTGAGAGTTTGTCATGGTTCTTACTTCTATTGAATTTCAGAACAACTCACATCACACATTATATTGGCACCACTACTGCCATGTCTTCGTGAATCCTGTCCGGTTTGTGCAATAATGCCCGCTCCTGGGTATCCCTATGAGGACCCACCACTGATGCCACCCAGTGTGTCACTGCAGAGTGGGTGTAGGTGTATTTGCAGGGCTCTTCTGCGCAGACGACTGAGAGACATCGGCGATGTCCCCGGTTGCACCCTGGAAGGATGCGGAGGAGAAGTTGTTGAGGGCAGTGGTGACTTTGACAGCGACAGGTAGGAAGATGGTGCACGGGCCAGCCAGGAGCAGCTCGGCATGAAAGAGGCTGCAGATGTCCACGGCTACATGTCGAGTGACTCTGAGCCTCCGTGTGCACTGCTGCTCAGAGAGGTCCAGGAGGCTGAGCCTCGGTCTGTGGACCCTGTGGCGAGGGTAGTGCCCTCTGCGACGCATCTCTCTCTGCGGTAGCCCTCCCTCCTGCTGTACAGGTGGATGTGTCACAGCACTCTGTTGTGGAGCTCCACGTGTCAGAGGTGGACGGCGTGGATGGCGAGGCTGGTGATGCTGTTCGCCCTCCGAGGAGGTCATGACTGCAGCTACGGCGGCCCCCATCCGCAAGATGTACATCTGAGGGAGTCCGCAAGGTAGGTACATGTCTCCGGACCCCGGGGTAAGTGTGCAGGTTGGTGACTTCGACCATCAGGAGGAGGGTGGTGGAGGCCAAACTTTGTCCCAAGTGACAGAGTGGCCTCCTGCAATGGATGAGGGTCTCCCCCCCCCGACCTGTCAAATGGACCTTTGCAGCTGCCACAGGCTGACAGCTGCAACACGTCCATTCGAGCTGGGAGTGTTTCCCCCAGTGTGGGAAACAGTCCCATGTTGTTCCAAAATCACACACACTCCCTTAATCAGGTCAGTTAATGACCTGAAATACCTAACTAAATACTGTCAAGTGGCATCCCGCTGGCTTTAATTGCCTGCGGGATTCCCACCAGCGGGGGCTGCGCGCGCACGCTGGCTCGTCAGCGGGGAACCCGGAAGTGGGCGGGATCGAGGCGGGATCCGGTCCCGCTCCTGGATTTCCCGATTTTCGGGGCCCCCCCCCCCCGCCGAGAACGCACCCGATAGCGGGTGGTAAAATCGAGCCCCAAGTCTCATTTACAACCCGGGAAACCCTGGGGTTATCATGGCGAGAGGGGGAGGGGAGGGTGGAAGGGATGGGATAACTTCCCTGATTAACCTTCATCTGGGAGTATTAATATTAATCAGCAGCCCCTCAAGAGGATGCTACCGACAGGGCAGAGATCAGGTGCTGGGGCCTCTGCTCAGTGTGCTGTGTGATCGCTGTAGGGTTTTTGGAACTCAACTAGCTTATTTGGGAAACAAATTCAGACATTTCTTACTCAATGCCGGAGCCAGTGACATCGAACGTGATGAGCCGCACATCCTGGAAGTGGGATTCGTCTGTGACCCTTTCATTGGAGATCATCTGTGCAGGGAATGGGTGGAGCTGCGAGGGGAGACATCTAATTCGTCCATTTGTGTCACATGGGCCCACCGAGACACCATTGGCAGCATCATCCTCAAATTGAAAGCTGTACTTCGATGGCAATCTACGCAAGGAATAAGGTGAAAGCCAAAGTACATACATGGACGCATGTATCGAAATAAAAAACACAGGGTAAGGTGCCCCCCATAACAACTAGGAAATAAATCCCATCATCACTGCCATTCCAGTCACAGGGGACAATAACATCACTGTTCATGTCACATCCCATCACAGAAGCTGACCAGACACAGTCTGCTGAAAACCGCAGTGTTAAGTTTGTGCAGAGTGATGTATAAAGGGAAGCACTCTGGGGTGCGTTCTGAGCAGTAACCATGGCCGCCATGGCTCACTGGGCAGCAATCTCTGAGTCAAAAGGTCATGGGTTCAAGCCCCACTCCAGCGGCTTGTGCACAAAATCTAGGCTGACACTCCAGTAAAGTACTAAAACAGATCATTTGGTCATTATTTCATTGATGTTTGTGGGATCTTGCTGTGTGCAAATTGGCTGCTGCGTTTCCTACATTACAAAAAAAGTACTTCATTGGCTGTAAAGCACCTTGGGACATCCTGAGGTCATGAAAGGTGCGACAGAAATACAAGTTCTTTCTTCTCAAAACTCGCCTTTGTTCACCATTCCCAATGTCCCCCTCTATGCTCGACGTTTGTTTCTGTTTCTATATCCGTTGGTGAAGTGCTTTGGGACAATTTATTACATTAAAGGTGCTGTACAAATGTGAATCATTGAGGCTGCACCCTGCCCTCAAGCGCTTGGAGGCCTAAAGAGACACTTCTCTCCAATGTCAGCCCAGGCCTCCAGGGCAGGAGTCTGAGGATTATGGAGGTGCCAATGCCCTTGGGGCTCTGTCCTGAGTGTCCCTCCTTCAGGTGTCCCGCACAGTGCAGCATGGACTGCGGTGCTACAAAACCATCCATCTCAGTATAACAGATGTGGGTAATAGACTCCTCCAAATGACCCACCATCCGCTGCACAGTGTCGTACACAGTCCCCAGTGCCTGCACCAGAGGGCAGCAAGCTTCCTTTAAAAGCAGGGTCTGAGATCCAGATCCCCAGGCACTTCAGTCCAGGGGGAATGTAGATCACCTGACGGGTGCTCGCCCCCCGATCACCTGACGGGTGCTCGCCCCCCGATCACCTGACGGGTGCTCGCCCCCCGATCACCTGACGGGTGCTCGCCCCCCGATCACCTGACGGGTGCTCGCCCCCCGATCACCCTACTTCACAATTGGGAGTTATGGAGATATAACAGATCTGTTCGAGTCACGTGCAGATTCGGGAGATTATAGGGACCTTGGGAGGTGGGCAAGTCACACAAGGCATGTGGATCGAGAAGACCTGATTCACCATATGACATTTTCTCATTCCAACTTTCCTTATGTTCGCTATGGTCCCACATTCTGTCAGGAAGCTACTCAGCTTTGAAACCTAAACACAAGATGCCTGTCTCCCTCCTGCAGCTTCTCACTAGATTGTACTCACATGACATCATCGCCGAGCACGTTCAATCCTGGTGGCAGGGGGTAGATTTTGAAGGCTTGCTCCCAGAATTCCTTTAACCAGGGATCAATCACAGCGTCGGGTCTGGAGGGGGTGAGGAGGGGAAAGAAATTAAATTAGAATCAATACATCTCTCTGGAGAAAACTCTCTGTAAACTGTTCTGGTGCTGGTGCAATCTGGTGTGAAGATTCCATCAGAAAACAGGACGAGATACATAACAGGCAGGTTTCAGCAAATCGGACAGTGAGGAAGGTCAGGTCCAACCTGTGGACCGAGGAGCTTGAGACATTGATACACACATCAAACATGAGGCTCAGATAGTTTACATGTGGAATAATGGATACTCGGGAGCGAGCTGCAGGCAGGAATCTAATCAAGGATACAGAATACTAGGTAACAGAGCAAGTTACAGGCTGGTGTCCAGCTGAGAAGTTTGTGTAACATCATTAATCATGAGAGCAAAGGTCAAGCAGGTGAGGAGCTGACATTAAATAATGGCCTTGAAATCACCCTGTTGTTTTATTTATAACCCACACATGCTTTGTTCTGAGGTTCTGCTGTTTAGTCTATCCTGAGTCTGTACGATTGAGGCAACAGAGCAGTAAAACATTCTCAAAACGATACAAATGCCTCTTTGCCGGGTTCTAGGTTTGTATAGAGTTACTGTAATTTTGATATCAAGCACTTCAAGCATTCCCCATTCTGCTGCCAGTGTGTCTAGACTGGAGTTTCCTTATCGCCGTGTATGCAGGTCATGTTCCCACTCAACACAAAATGCCTCTCACCCACCACCAGCGGGAAAGGTTGACCTGTGAGTGAACGACTCGAGAAGCACGGGGATGGACAATAAACCCAGAATTGCCAGTATCGCGTCCCAAGAACAAGTAAAAAAAAGTCTGCCCGTGTGAATGATGGAGAGAGGAATGGCACATGAAGGCGTTAGGTGTTGGTCCACTAATACTGAACACAGTTATTACAAAGCACATTTATTTAAACTCATCAAAGCAGTCACTATGTAGTATAAGCAACATATGGGATAGGAATCAGGAGAAATGGATCGGTGATGAGTCAGGCTCGAGTGGTTCACTCGGGCTCGAACTTTATAGACGCACCTTAACTTGATGGATTGTTTGGTGCATGTGCGTCCTGCTGTACCAGTCAGGGGACTTGCAGGGTTTACAGGGGATACACAGCGAGCACTCTTACCCTAAGTCATGCTGGTCATCGCCCAATCCCACCGGAAGCAGTGCATTTGATCCCAGCTGAATCAAACGTTTACTCAGCTTCTTGGCAATAAAGTTAAACCTTTAAGTTAAAAGAAAAATCATTTTATTTAAACAAAATAATCTTGCACTGTACAAACTCAGCCACTTTAAATGGCAATTCAAATTCAAACAAAGTTCCTAACTGGCGGTATTAGTCATATTATTTACTTTGTAATATTTAAATACTTCTCGAATCACTCAGATCTGATCAGACTTTGTACGCTATAGTCCTATAAACCTTCGAAATTAGTCACTTTATTTGGGTGGAGATCATACTCAAGCCACAAATCAATATTCTCTTGGGTCAAATATCAAACAGATACATCAAACACCTCGAAATGACCCAGTTGGGGGTGTCAGCTTGATTCACTTATAGGGCGAGAGGCTGGAGCAGCTGCGGGGGCGTTAGATTGGATCAGTAACTGGGGCGTTAGATTGGATCAGTTACAGGGGCGTTAGATTGGATCAGTAACTGGGGCGTTAGATTGGATCAGTTACAGGGGCGTTAGATTGGATCAGTTACAGGGGCGTTAGACTGGATCAGTTACAGGGGCGTTAGACTGGATCAGTTACAGGGGCGTTAGACTGGATCAGTTACAGGGGCGTTAGACTGGATCAGTTACAGGGGCGTTAGACTGGATCAGTTACAGGGGCGTTAGACTGGATCAGTTACAGGGGCGTTAGACTGGATCAGTTACAGGGGCGTTAGACTGGATCAGTTACAGGGGCGTTAGACTGGATCAGTTACAGGGGCGTTAGACTGGATCAGTAACTGGGGCGTTCGACTGGATCAGTAACTGGGGCGTTCGACTGGATCAGTTACAGGGGCGTTAGACTGGATCAGTAACTGGGGCGTTAGACTGGATCAGTAACTGGGGCGTTAGACTGGATCAGTAACTGGGGCGTTAGACTGGATCAGTAACTGGGGCGTTCGATTGGATCAGTAACTGGGGCGTTCGACTGGATCAGTAACTGGGGCGTTCGACTGGATCAGTAACTGGGGCGTTCGACTGGATCAGTAACTGGGGCGTTCGACTGGATCAGTAACTGGGGCGTTCGATTGGATCAGTAACTGGGGCGTTCGATTGGATCAGTAACTGGGGCGTTCGACTGGATCAGTAACTGGGGCGTTAGACTGGATCAGTTACAGGGGCGTTCGACTGGATCAGTAACTGGGGCGTTCGATTGGATCAGTAACTGGGGCGTTCGACTGGATCAGTAACTGGGGCGTTCGACTGGATCAGTAACTGGGGCGTTCGATTGGATCAGTAACTGGGGCGTTCGACTGGATCAGTAACTGGGGCGTTCGATTGGATCAGTAACTGGGGCGTTCGATTGGATCAGTAACTGGGGCGTTCGATTGGATCAGTAACTGGGGCGTTCGACTGGATCAGTAACTGGGGCGTTCGACTGGATCAGTAACTGGGGCGTTCGATTGGATCAGTAACTGGGGCGTTCGATTGGATCAGTAACTGGGGTGTTCGACTGGATCAGTAACTGGGGCGTTCGACTGGATCAGTAACTGGGGCGTTCGACTGGATCAGTAACTGGGGCGTTAGACTGGATCAGTAACTGGGGCGTTAGACTGGATCAGTTACAGGGGCGTTAGACTGGATCAGTTACAGGGGCGTTAGACTGGATCAGTTACAGGGGCGTTAGACTGGATCAGTTACAGGGGCGTTAGATTGACACTGAGCAACATAAGGAGATATTAAAACAAGAGACCAAAAGCTTGGCCAAAGAGGTAGGTTTTAAGGAGCATCTTAAAGGAGGAAAGGTAGAGAGGCGGAGAGGTTTAGGGAGAATTCCAGAGCACAGGGTCTCGGCAGCTGAAGGCACAGCTGCCAATGGTGGAGCGATGAAAATCAGTGATGCGCAAGATTTGGAGGAGCGCGGAGATCTCGGAGGGTTGTAGGGCTGGAGGAGGTTACAGAGAAAGGAGGGGCGTGGCCCTGGAAGGGTTTGAAAACAAGGATGGGAATTTTAAAATTGAGGCGTTCCCGGACCAGGAGCCAATGTCGGTCAGCGAGCACAGGGGTGATGGGAGAACGGGACTTGGTGCGAGTTAGGATACGGGCAGCAGAGTTTTGGATCAGCTGAAGTTTATGGAGGGAGGAAGATGGGAGGCCGATCAGGAGAGCATTGGAATAGTCAAATCTACAGATATCAAAGGGTGGATAAGGATTTCAGCAGCAGATGAGCAGAGACGGGGTGGAGGCGGGCGATGTTACGGAAGTGAAAGTAGGTGGTCTTGGTGATGGAGAGGATATGTGGTCAGAAGCTCATCTCAGGGTCAAATAGGACGATGAGGTTGCGAACGGTCTGGTTCAGCCTCAGACAGTGGGCAGGGAGAGGGATGGAGTCGGTGGATGGGGAACGGAGTTTGTGGCGGGGACCGAAGACAATGGCTTCAGTCTTCCCAATATTTAGTTCGAGGAAATTTTTGCTCATCCAGTACTGGATATCGGACAAGCAGTGTGACAAATCAGAGACAGTGGAGGGTCGAGGGAGGTGATGGTGAGGTAGGGCTGGGTGCCCTCAGCGTACATGTGGAATCTGACGTCGTGTTTTCGGATGATGTCGCCGAGGGGCAGCATGGAGATGAGGAATGGGAGGGGCCAAGGATAGATCCTTGGGGGACTCCGGAGGTAACGGTGCGGGAGCAGGGTGAGGAGCCGTTGCAGCTGATTCCCTGGCTACGTCTGGATAGATAGAATCATAGAAAATAGGAGCAGGAGTAGGCTATTCGGCCCTTCGAGCCTGCTCCGCCCATTCAATATTATCATGGCTGATCCTCTATCTCAATACCATATTCCCGCTCTCTCCCCATACCCCTTGATGCCTATTGTCTCTAGAAATCTATCTAGCTCCTTCTTAAATATATTCAGTGACTTGGCCTCCACAGCTTTCTGTGGTGGAGAATTCCACAGGTTCACCACCCTCTGAGTGAAGAAATATCTCCTCATCTCAATCCTAAATGTCTTACCCCGTATCCTGAGACTGTGACCCCTCATTCTGGACCCCCCCAGCCAGGGGAAACATCCTCCCTGCATCCAGCCTGTCTAGCCCTGTCAGAATTTTATATGTTTCAATGAGAGCCCCTCTCATTCTTCTAAACTCGAGTGAATACAGGCCGAGTCGACCCAATCTCTCCTCATACGACAGTCCTGCCATCCCAGGAATCCGTCTGGTGAACCTTCGCTGCACTCCCTCTATGGCAAGTACATCCTTTCTTAGGTAAGGAGACCAAAACTGCACACAATACTCCAGGTGTGGTCTCACCAAGGCCCTGAATAACTGCAGTAAGACATCCTTGCTCCTGTACTCAAATCCTCTTGCAATGAAGGCCAACATACCATTTGCCTTCCTAACTGATTGCTGCACCTGCATGTTTGCTTTCAGTGACTGGTGTACAAGGGCTCTTTGTACATCAACATTTCCCAATTTATCACCATTTAAAATAATACTCTGCCTTTCTGTTTTTCCTTCCGAAGTGGGTAACTTCACATTTATCCACATTATACTGCATCTGCCATGTATTTGCCCACTCACTCAACTTGTCTAAATCACCTTGAAGCTTCTTTGCATCCTCCTCACAACTCACAATCCCACCTAGTTTTGTGTCGTCAGCAAACTTGAAAATATTACTTTTGGTTCCCTCATCCAAATCATTGATATATATTGTGAATAGCTGGGGCCCAAGCACTGATCCCTGCGGTACCCCACTAGTCACCGCCTGCCACCCTGAAAAAGACCCATCTATTCCTACTCTCTGTTTCCTGTCTGTTAACCAATTTTCAATCCATGCCAGTATATTACCCCCAATCCCATGTGATTTAATTTTGCAAACTAACATCTTATGTGGGACTTTATCAAAGGCCTTCTGAAAATCCAAATACACCACATCCACTGGTTCTCCCTTATCTATTCTACCAGTTACATCCTCAAAAAACTCCAGTAGGTTTGTCAAACATAAATTCCCTTTCATAAATCCATGTTGACTTTGTCTAATTCCGTTGATATTTTCTAAGTGTCCTGTTATCACATCCTTTATAATGGACTCGAGCATTTTCCCTACTACTGATGTTAGGCTAACCGGTCTGTAGTTCCCTGTTTTCTCTCTCCCTCCTTTTTTAAATAGTGGGGTTACATTTGCCACCCTCCAATCTGCAGGAACTGTTCCATAATCTATAGAATTTTGGAAGATGACAACGAATGCATCCACTATTTCCATGGCTACCTCTTTCAGTACTCTGGGATGAGGATTATCAGGCCCTGGGGATTTATCGGCTTTCAGTCCCATTAATTTCTCCAGCACTGTTTTTTTACTAATACTAATTTCCTTTAATTCCTCCTTCTCACTAGACCCTTGGTTCCCTAGCATTTCTGGGAAGTTATTTGTGTCCTCTTCCGTGAAGCCAGAACTGAAGTATTTGTTTAATTGCTCTGCCATTTCCCTGTTCCCCATTATAAATTCTCCCGTTTCTGACTGTAAGGGACCTACATTTGTCTTCACTAATCTTTTCCTTTTTACATACTTGCAGAAGCTTTTACTGTCCACTTTTATGTTCCTTGTAAGTTTACTCTCATACTCTATTTTTCCCCTCTTAATCAATCTCTTGGTTCTTTTTTGCTGAATTCTAAACTGCTCCCAATCCTCAGGCTTGCTACTTTTTCTGGCAACTTTATATGACTCCTCTTTGGATCTAATACTATCCTTAATTTCTTTTGTTAGCCACGGTTGGGCCGCTTTTCCTTTTGTGTTTTTGCGCCAGAAAGGAATGTATAATTGTTGCAATTCATGCATTCGTTCCTTAAATGTTAGCTATTGCCTATCCACCTTCATGCCTTTTAATGAAGCTTCCCAATCTATCATAACCAACTCACTTCCTCATACCTTTGTAGTTTCCTTTGTTTAGATTTAGGACCCTAGTTTCGGATTGGACTGCTTCATGAAGAATTCTATCATGTTATGGTCACTCTTCCCTAAAGGACCCCGTACAACAAGATTATTAATTAACCCCTTCTCATTGCACAATACCCAATCTCAGATAGCCTGTTCCCTGGTTGGCTCCTCAACGTACTGGTCTAAAAAACCATCTCGTACACACTCCAGGAATTCATCCTCCACAGTATTATTGCTAATTTGGTTTAGCCAGTCTATATGTAGATTAAAGTCACCCATGATTACTGTAGTACCCTTGTTACATACATCTCTAATTTCCTGTTTGATCCCATCCCCTACATTACCACTACTGTTTGGAGGCCTCTCGACAACTCCCACTGGTGTTTTCTGCCCCTTGGTGCTTCTTAACTCCACTCAGACTGATTCTACATCTTGATTTTCTGACCCAATATCCTTTCTCACTATTGCTCTGATTTCATCCTTTACTAACAACGCCACCCCACCTCCTTTTCCTTTTTGCCTGTCCTTCCTAAATATTGAATACCCTTGGATATTCAGCTCCCAGCCTTGGTCACCCTGCAGCCATGTTTCTGTAATTGCTATTATATCATGTCAGGTTATATCTATTTGCGCTGTTAATTCGTCTACCTTATTACAAATGCTTCATGCATTCAGATACAGTGCCTTTAGATTTATCTTTTTAACATTTTTAGACATCTTAACATTTTTTTTGTACTATGGCCCTATTTGTCTTACTACCATTTTTTCTTACCCGGACCCTATTTGTTGTCTTTTGTTTGTACGCTCTGTCCCTTCCTGACACAATCTGGTTATCCTTACCCCAATCACTTGCCTGCACTGCTTCTTTGTCTTTTCTCTTTAGCATTCTAGATTTCTCCCCACCGGGACCTTCCCCCACCTTATTTAGTTTAAAGCCCTATCTACCTCCCTAGATATTTGATTCGCTCGAACTCTGGTCCCAGCACGGTTCAGGTGTAGTCCGTCCCAATGGAACAACTCTCTCTTTCCCAGTACTGGTGCCAGTGCCCCACAAATCAAAACCCACTTCTCCCACACCAATCTTTGAGCCACGCACTCATCTCCCTGATCCTATTGACCCTCGGCCAATTTGCTCGTGGCTCAGGTAATAATCCAGAGATTATTACCTTTGTGGTTCTGGATAAGAATGGAACCAGGAGAGGGCAGTCCCACCCAGCTGGACGACGGAGGAGAGGTGTTGGAGGAGGATGGTGTGATCAACCGTGTCAAAGGCTGCAGATAGGTGGAGAAGGATGAGGAGGGAGAGTTCACCACGGTCACAGTCACACAGGATGTCATTTGGTAAGAGCCGTTTCAGTGCTGTGGTGGGGGCGGAACCTGATTGAAGGGATTCAAACATGGAGTTCCGGGAAAGATAGGCATGGATTTGGGAGGCAACAACACTTTCAAGGACCTTGGAGAGGAAAGGGAGGTTGGAGAGGGGGCAATAGTTTGCAAGGACAGAGGGGTCAAGGGTGGGTTTTTTGAGGAGGGGGTGATGACGGCAGATTTGAAGGAGAGGGGGACGGTACCTGAGGAGAGTTTACTGTTAACAATATCAGCTAACATGGGGGCCAGGAAGGGAAGTTGGGTGTCCTGGAATAGTGAGCAGTTTTGGCTGAGGAGAGGCTTATGTGGTCCAGCCCAGATCTGGCGATGAATGGCTAAACCAGTTGTCTGCCATAAACGTTCAAGTCAGCGTCCCTTGGACTTAAGGGAGCGGAGATGGGAGCCGTACCAGGGTGAGAGAGAGTAATGGTTTTAATGGGGACAAGGGCATCAAGGGTGAAGGTGAGGGTGTGACTGAGCAGATCGGTAGCTGCAGAAATGTCGTGGTGAATGGAGGGCCAACGGCTGGAGAGTTAGGAATTTAAAAGTGCTGTTGTAAGTGACGGGAAGAGAGATTTTTCAAGGGACGGACACAGAGAAAGTGGGGCTGGGAGGGGAAAGGGAGAGGGATACAAGGAAGTGATCAGAGATGGCCTTATCCATGATTGACACGATGGAAGTAAAGAGACCACGTGAGATGGCAAGTTTGAGGAGGTGGCCGTGAATATGGGTAGGGGAGTTTATATGGAGGGAGGGATTAAGGGAGGATAGGAGGACAGTGAACTCAGAGGAGAGAGAGCATGATGAGTTGAGATGGAGGTTGAAATCACTGAGGATGAGAAGTCGCTCGGTGCAGAGGCTGAGGGAGGAAAGCAGTGAAGATATCTCAGTGAGAAACTTGGCGTAGCACTTGGGCGGGCGGTAGAGAACGAGGATTTTAAAGGAGAGGTGAGAGGGATGGCACAAGTTGAGATGATCAAAAGGAGGAGAAGGTGCCAGAGGTTTAGGGGGACAGATCAAGGTGTGATTCGGTGACCACCGCAGCGATCAGGGCGGGGCAAGTGGTGGAAGATATAGCCTGGCAGGAAGGCGTCATCACCCATCAGCCAGGATTCCTTCAAGGCCATGATGTCGATGCAATCATCCACAATAAGCTCATGGATGGCAAGGGCCTTGTTCATAACTGAATGGACGTTCTGGAGGGAGATGCGGAGAGGGGCGGTGATAGCTGATCTGCTGGCAGAGTCCACAGGGTCAGGGCTGGGAGGGATGAGCGGGACGGGAAGGAGGTTGGCAAGATTAGCCCCCAGCGGGCGCGCTGGGTGAGAGAGCAGGATGGCGCAGTTAGGAGGAAGCGACGATGGGCTCTTCAGAGGATGCAAGAAAGGCACAGATGGAATCTGTAGGCTTATCCAAAAGGGAGTCAAGCCTGTGATGGCAGCAGGAGAGTAGGACACTCGAGGAGTGGTGAAGGGTTGGGGTAGGGATTTGGGGGGGCAGAGTACCCGAGAGGGGAGAAACGAAGGGCGCATGATAAAGGGAGAGAGGGGCCTAGGAGGGGTAAAGAGAAAAGAAGAGAAAAGGTGAAAAGGGGGGAAATAGAAGCGATGGGCTCGGGACTGGAGTGGCAGCAAAACACGTACACGATGGACACGGAAACTCAAACTAGGGCTAACATTTCCGGGTACAGACAACGCACAGTGCCAACACTCCCCACAGTTCAAACAAAACACGGTGCCAACACTCCCCACAGTTCAAACAAAACACGGTTGTTAAAGTTACAGGGGCGTTAGACCGGACCAGTAACTGGGGCGTTAGACCGGACCAGTAACTGGGGCGTTAGACCGGACCAGTAACTGGGGCGTTAGACCGGACCAGTAACTGGGGCGTTAGACCGGACCAGTAACTGGGGCGTTAGACCGGACCAGTAACTGGGGCGTTAGACCGGACCAGTAACTGGGGCGTTAGACCGGACCAGTAACTGGGGCGTTAGACCGGACCAGTAACTGGGGCGTTAGACCGGACCAGTAACTGGGGCGTTAGACCGGACCAGTAACTGGGGCGTTAGATTGGATCAGTTCTAGGGTGTGAACTGAGCTCAGTTTTTTCACTCTTACTTCTAGATCAGAAGGGGCTCCACATTAAGTCACAAATGCACAATCTAGAAACACAGAAAATAGGAGCAGGAGTAGGCCATTCGGTCCTTCGAGCCTGCTCCGCCATTCAATATGATCATGGCTGATCCTCTACCTCAATATCATATTCCCACTCTCTCC
This sequence comes from Heptranchias perlo, assembly GCF_035084215.1. NCBI lineage: Eukaryota > Metazoa > Chordata > Chondrichthyes > Hexanchiformes > Hexanchidae > Heptranchias > Heptranchias perlo. Next base: position 1,247,733 of record NC_090355.1, read on the forward strand.
CCATACCCCTTCATGCCTTTTGTCTCTAGAAATCTATCTAGCTCCTTCTTAAATATATTCAGTGACTTGGCCTCCACTGCCTTCTGTGGTAGAGAATTCCACAGGATCACCACCCTCTGAGTGAAGAAATTTCTCCTCATCTCAGTCTTAAATGTCCTATTCCGTATCCTGAGACTGTGACCCCTCGTTCTGGACCCCCCAGCCAGGGGAAACATCCTCCCTGCATCCAGCCTGTCTAGCCCTGTCAGAATTTAATATGGTTCAATCAGATCCCCTCTCATTCTTCTAAACTCGAGTGAATAAAGGCCGAGTCGACCCAATCTCTCCTCATACGACAGTCCTGCCATCCCAGGAATCAGTCTGGTAAACCTTCGCTGCACTCCCTCTGTGGCAAGTGTATCCTTTCTTTGGTAAGGATCCAAGCTGACATTGCAGTGCAGAACTGAGGGAGTGCTGCATTGTCAGTGGTATCATCCTTTGGATTAGATATAAACCAAGGACAAGTCTGTCTGCGTGAGTGCACATTAAAAGCTGGAATGAAAGTGGGAGGATGAGATAAAACGGGTTGACTGGGGCCTTTATCCAGACCCGTCCCGTGATCCTTAAATCTGACAAGTGAAAAAAGTGACACTTTGCAAATGAATTTTTTTCCCCTTGTGAACTGTCTCACTTCCTGCCTCCCTCAAAGTGCTGACTTCCTGCTGTGGTACTGTTCCACAGATAATCTGCTACGTCACCCAAGCGGCCATTACCCATGTATCAGCCTCAGCAGTGGGCATTTAGCAGACTATTTGACTGCAGGAGGCATCCTGTCCCCCACAATGTCCGCACGCGCGATTCCAGCAGCGGTGACTGGTTAGCGAGCAAGGGTCGGAACCATGACTGATTTTACTCTTCTTTACCCAGAGGCCCAATGGCTGTCTGGCTAATCCAACTAACACACCATGGGTTGGGACCAAACCAGGATTTTCGTGTCCTGTGTGGCTCAGTTACTCGTTGTGTAAACCCACAGAGATATCTCAAGAAACACGGTTCTTTAAAACACCTCACACTTGGGTGGGGGAGAAGGGGGACAACTTTGACTGATGGACCCTGGCCTCTCGTGTGTGACTGTCATTAGCCAATAGCGCGACAGAGTTTCTGAGCGTCATAGGAAACCATCAGTGTAAAAATGATCAGTGGTTAAATCCCCTCCCCCACAGATTCACCATTCATCTCAGGCCAACTTACTTGGGATAGGAGGAATCTCCAAGACCCAGGACACCACAATCCATCAGAGAGAGGGAGTCTGCAGGAAGGTTCCGTCGGAAGATAAACCTCCAGAATTTCTACAGGGCAAGCAGAGAGTTAGCCTGGATCAAACTCGACCGCGATCAGTGGGAAGGGGGTTAGTGAGCCTGACGGTCAGTGGTGCAACAGAGCACAATAAATATCGGTATTCGGACACAGCACAGGACAATTCAGCTTCAACTGATCAGATACAGTGGCTACGATATTTATGGGAAGGCGGAGAGGGAGCGCGCAGGGCAGGGGGGGAGGGGGAAAGGAGCGGAGGAGGAAGCGCGGGGAGGCGGGGGAGGGAGTACGGGGGTGGGGGGGGAAGCCCGGCAAGGCCGGGGTTCCAGCAGCTGAAAAATTGACACTCAGGCCTGCTGCTGGGCAGGAAAACCAGGGCAGGAGGCCGCAGCCGGGGCAGGGATGGTCCCCGGCTGGTCCCAAATGCACTGTGAGAGCCTGTTTTAAATATGTTAATGAGGTGCCCCGCCTCTCCAGGACCAGACATTCGCAAGTCTTGCTACCCCCCCCACCGCTGTAAAAATGGCAGCAGGTGTGTACACATCTGGGTGGGATCGCCTTTTGCGTTTTTAGGGTTTAACCAACACCCCCCACTCCCTCCCCCACCCCCCCACCAACCTCCTCCTGCCAGTCGTGGGGGTCATTAATATCGAGCCCAGTGACTCCGATACCTTCTACCACTGGATTCCACGTTGTAGCTCCCTCACACTCACATGACCAGGGACAAGGGGTATCCTGGTCTCAGTCTGTACATACTGTGTGGGGAGAGGTTGTATCCTGGTCCTAGACTGTACCAGGTCTGCACACTGTGGGGAGAGGAAAATCTCTCTCTATGTGAGACTGTACATATTCTGCACAGTGTGGAACTTATTAATGGCTTCTGCCATCTAAACATTCAAGCAAGTTACAATCCTATAAATGCTTCTTTAGCTGTTTTCTACTTAAATTTGGTCCTAAAATGCTCTGAACATCTTTTTCACCTGAAGCATTTGCCCACTGGTTTTAGCTGGTGTTACTGTACCTTCATATTGTCTGGAGGTTCACCCTGGCCAGTGGTGGAGCACACAAACACCACCAGAGGCTCCCGGATCAGGTCGGCCTGAGGTGGAAGAGAAAAGGACAGTCAGAGGAATGAACATCACAGAGTAACAGGTGTTGCACGCAGCACCAGAGTAGCTAACATGTACACAGGAAAGCAGTGCATGAGTCACTCCCCCATTTCAATTACAGCTCCATCAGAAAAATACCATCAAGCTGTTCTGTACATCTGCACCTAAATCTACATCTACGAAACTTGGGAGTATCGGTGGAAACATCAACAACAACAACTTGCATTTATATAGCGCCTTTAACGTAGTAAAATGTCCCAAGGTGCTTCGCAGAAGCGTTATTGATAGGGAGGGGGCACGGCCATGGAAGGATTTGAACACAAGGGTGAGAATTTTAATTTCCAGGTGTTGCAGGACCAGGAGCCAACGTAGGTCAGTGAGCACAGGGGTGATGGGTGAATGGGACACGTTGCGAGTTAGGACACAGGCAGCAGAGTTTTGGATGAGCTGAAGTTTACGGAGGGTGGAAGATGGGAGGCTGGCCAGGAAAACATTGGAATAGTCGAGTCTGGAGAAAACAAAAGCACGGGGTGGAGACGGGCGATATTACGGAGATGGTGGTAGGCGGTCTTGGTGATGGAGAGGATATGTGATTAGAAGCTCATCTCAGGGTCAAATAGGACACCAAGGTTGCGAACAGTCTGGTTCAGCCTCAGACAGTGGGCAGGGAGAGGGATGGAGTCGGTGGATGGGGAACGGAGTTTGTGGCGGGGACCGAAGACAATGGCTTCAGTCTTCCCAATATTTCATTGGAGGAAATTTCTGCTCATCCAGTACTGGATGTCGGACAAGCAGTGTGACAAATCAGAGACAGTGGAGGAGTCGAGGGAGGTGATGGTGACGTAGGGCTGGGTGTCATCAGTGTACATGTGGAATCTGACGTCGTGTTTTCGGATGATGTCGCCGAGGGGCAGCATGTAGATGTGAAATAGGAGGGGGCCAAGGATAGATCCTTGGGGGACTCCAGAGGTAACGGTGCGGGAGCAGGAAGAGGAACCATTGCAGGTGATTCCCTGGCTACGACTGGATAGATAAGAATGGAACCAGGCGAGCGCAGTCCCACCCAGCTGGACAACGGAGGAGAGGCGTTGGAGCAGGACGGTGTGGTCCACCATGTCAAAGGCTGCAGACAGGTGGAGAAGGATGAGGGGGGATAGTTTACCATGGTCACAGTCACATAGATGTCATTTGAGACTTTGGTAAGGGCTGTTTCAGTGCTGTGGCAGGGGCACAAACCTGATTGGAGGGGTTCAAACATGGAGTTGTGGGAAAGATGGACATGGATTTGGGAGGCGACAACACCTTCATGGACTTGGGAGAGGAAAAGGAGGCTGGAGATGGGGTGGTAGGTTGCGAGGAAAAAAGAGTCAAGGGTGAGTTTTCTGAGAAGGGGGGATGGGATCCCACAAGCAGTAATGAGATAATGACCAGATAATCTGATAAATATTGGCCAGGACACTGGAAGATCTCGCCTGCTCTTCCAATAGTGCCATGGGATCTTCTATGTCCACCAGGAGGGCAGACAGGGACTTGGTACTGCACTGGAGTGTCAGCCTGGATTATGTGCTCAAGTCTCTGGAGTAGGACTTGAGCCCATGACTTTCTGACTCAGAGATGAGAGTGCTACCACTGAGCCACGGCTGACACCTTGGCATCAGTGCCAAGTAATAACCACCTCCAACCAGAAGAGGCCCGACCACCTTGCTCTGACCTTGTAATGGCACTACCATAGCCGAGCCCCCATCACCAACATCCTTGGGTCACCAATGAGCAGAAACTGAACTGGACCAGCGTGGCTACAAGAACAGAGCAGAGGCTGGGGTGTTCTGCAGCAAGAGGCCCACCTCCTGACCCTCAAATCCTCTTCACTCTCTAGAAGCGAAGAGTTGGAATATTCACCAATCGCCTGAGTAGGTGCAGCCGCAACAACACTCAGCAAGCCGACACCATCGAGGACAGAGCAGGTCATCTGATCACGTCTCTGCCGCTGGATTGAATATCCAGCTCCTCCACCACCGATCTACAGCACCAGCGCATTACAACAACTCTGTAAGGTTACTTCAACACCACTTCCCTCTTCTGCAACCTCTACCATCAGAGCAGCAATGTTGTGGGAACACCATCATCTCCAAGTTCACCTCCGAGTCCATCTTCATCGTCGCTGGGTCAGAATCCTGGAATTCCCTACCTAACACCGATGTGGAAGCACCATCACCACAAGGACTGCAGCGGTTAAAGGAGAAGGACCACCATCTTGTAAGGGCAACTATGGATGGGCAATAAATGTGGCTTTTTAAAGATCTGAATTCCTCTCCCAGTGATGGCAGGGGGCTTAAAAACTGACAAAAGTTAGACTCAAAGGTTAAGAAGGGGCAGGATTTAACACCCCCATTGAGTTCCTCCTGAAGCACTGATTATATTTCTCGCAGAGAGACACACAGAGAAAAAGAAAAAAAACTGAGAAAGAGTACAATGGAAGAAGGAAATAAGAAAGAACTTTAATTTATATAGTGCCTTACATGACAATGAAAGAACAGCCGAATCAGGATGGTGTGTGACTCGGGTCGTTAACCCTCCAGGATTGCCCTTGAATTAAAGACTAATCTCCAGGACACTTATGCAAGAAAACTTTGGGAGAAAAATCATAGGTGCAATAAAAAAATGTTTTAAAAAATTTTCTTTGAACACTTTTGATTACTAGTTATAGCTTGGGAAAAAAAGGCTGTTTGACCGACAGTCAAAAATCATCCAGTTGGGGAATGAAGAGGGTGTCCAATTTCCCATGGGTATAGGAAGGCGGGGCACCATTAGGATGGGCATGTCGGGCGACCAATGGCGAGAGTGTGGGGACGGGACAGTTGGAGGCAGGAGGTCATGTGATGAAACCTCTGGGAATATGTCCATGGAATCATAGAAAGGTTACAGTACAGAAGGAAGCCATTCGACCCATCGAGCCCGTGCCGGCTCTCTGCAAGAGCAATCCAGCTAGTCCCACTCCCCCGCTCTCTCCCTGTCGCCCTGCAAATTTTTCTCCTTCTGGTATCTATCTAATTCCTTTTTGAAAACCACAATTGACCCTGCCTCCACCACCCTTTCAGGCAGTGCATTCCAGATCCTAACTACTTGCTGCGTAAATAAGTTTTTCCTCATGTCGCCTTTGGTTCTTTTGCCAATCACCTTTAATCTGTGTCCTCTGGTTCACGACCCTTCTGCCAATGGGAACAGTTTTTCTTCATTTACTCCATGATTTTGAACACTTCTATCAAATCTCCTCTCAACCTTCTCTGCTCTAGGGAGAACAACCCCAGCTTCTCCAGTCAATCCATGTAACTGAGGTCCCTCATCCCCAGAACCATTCTAGTAAATCTTTTCTGCACCCTCTCTAAGGCCTTCACATCCTTCCTAAAGTGCGGTGCCCAGAATTGGACACAATACTCCAATTAAGGCCGAACCAATGTTTTATAAAGGTTCATCATAACTTCTTTGCTTTTGTACTCTATGCCTCTATTTATAAAGCTCAGGACCCCATATGCTTTTTTAACCGCTTTCTCAACCTGTTCTGCCACTTTCAACGACCTGTGCACACATCCCCCAGGTCCCTTTGTTCCTGCACCCCCTTTAGAATTGTACCCTTTAATTTTTACTGTCACTCCTTGTTCTTCCTACCAAAATGTATCACCTCACACTTCTCTGTGTTAAATTTCATCTGCAATGTGTCCACCCATGCCACCAGCCTGTCTGTATCCTCTTCAAGTCCATCACTATCCTTCTCACTGTTAACTACGCTTCCAAGTTTTGTGTCATCTGCAAATTTTGAAATTGTGCTCTGTACACCCAAGTCATTAATATATATCAAAAAAAGCAGTGGTCCCAGTACCGATCCCTGGGGAACACCACTGTACACTTCCCTCCAGTCCGAAAAACAGCCGTGCATCACTACCCTCTGTTTCCTATTACTTAGCCAATTTCGTATCCATACTGCCACTGCCCCTTTGATTCAGAGAGCTTCAATTTTATTGACAAGCCTATTATGTGGCACCTTATCAAACGCCTTTTGGAAGTTCATGTAAACAACATCAACCAAATTGCCCTCATCAACCCTCTCTGTTACCTCATCAAAATACTTAATCAATTTGGTCAAACATGATTTGCCTTTAACAAATCCATGCTTGACCAAGTGACTGTTAATTTTGTCCCGGATTATCGTTTCTAAAAGCTTCCCCACCACTGAGGTTAAGCTGACTGGCCTGTGATTGCCGGGTTTATCCTTACACCCTTTTTTGAACAAGGGTGTAACATTTGCAATTCTCCAGTCCTCTGGTACCATCCCCGTATCTAAGGATGATTGGAAGATTGTGGCCAGAGCCTCTACAATTTACACCCTTACTTCCCTCAGCAACCTAGGATGCGTCCCATCTGAACCGGGTGACTTAACTACTTTAATTACAGCTAGCCTTTCTAGTACTTCCTCCATCAATTTTTAGCCCATCCAGTATCTCAACTCCCTCCTCTTTTAATGTGGCTTTGGCCGTATCTTCTTCCTTGGTAAAGACAGATGCAAAGTATTCATTTAGTACCTTGGTCATGCCCTCTGCCTCCAAGCGTAGATCCCCTTTTTGGTCCCTAAAAGGCCCCACCCCTCCTCTTACTACCCGTTTACTATTTATATGCCTAAAGAAGACTTTTGGATTCCCTTTTATGTTAGTCGCCAGTCCATTCTAGGTCCAACCAGAATTGGCAACCCTATGTGTGACATGGAGGTGATGGTGTTCGCACGATATTACTGCCCTTGTCCTTCTCACTGGTACAGGTTGCAGGGGAAGGAGATGCTGTCAAAGTAACCTTGGTGAGTTGCTGCAGTACATCCTGTAGATGGTACACACTGCAGCCACACTGTGCTGGTGATGGAGTACATTTAAATCAGCAGCAGGGGCACTGATCGAATATACTGTTCTCTCCTGGAGGGTGTCCAGCTTCTTGAGTGTGAATAAATGAATGCAGATGAGTTGAACAATGCCCATTAGAGAATCATTTCAGAATACCTTTCAAAAGGAAAGGCAGTGTTGCATCTACAACGTTTTTCAGACAGTCCTAATGGCTTCACATACAATGAATTATTGTTTGAAGTGCAGGCACTGTTGTTATGTAAGCAAACATGACAAAATTCCTTGAGCAGCAGTGAGATAAGTGATCAGTTCATCAGTTTCTGGTGGTGTTGACTGAAGGAGGAATGTTTTTCCAGGAGAACTGCCTGAAAAGTGCTACTGAAAATTAAATATCCACCAGAACAGGCAAACAGTTCAATGACTCATCTGAAAGACGGCACCTCCGACAGTGCAGCACTGCCTCAGAACTGCACTGAGTGTCAGCCTAAATTATGGAACCACGACCTTCTTATTGAGAGCCGAGAGTGCGAGCAACTGAGCCAAGCTGACACACAATACAAAGGCAAAGAATTTCAAATAAAGCAACTTACACTTGGGAGCGAGAACATTAATTAAAAGGGGCAGTTACTTGAGTGAGAAAAGACAGACTGACATTTTGGGCACAGGCCCTTCCTTATACCTTCTGTCTTTCTCTCTACAGACGTTGACGGACCTCTGAGTGTTCTCAGCATTTTCCATTTTTTTAAAATCACTTCTAAGATGACACCTTCTTGCGAGAAAGAAAAGTTTATAGGAAGATACCTTTTCATGGTTTATCTCGAGCCAGTAGTGTACAATAACGCTGTAAAGAGTGAAACGGTTGAAGAAGTTCCATTTGTATCGCACCTTTCAGCCGTGGCTCAGTGGGTAGCACTCTCGTCTCTGGGTCAGAAGGTTGTGGGCCGCACCAGAGACTTGAGCTCAAAATCCAGGCGGACACTCCAATGCCGTACTGAGGGAGTGATGCACTGTCGGAGGTGTCGTCCTGCGGATGAGACAGAGGGCCCCATCTGCCCTCTCAGGTGGATGTAAAAGATCACTTTATCAAAGAGGAGCAGGGGAATTCTCCCTGGTGTCCTGGCCAATATTGATTCCTTAACCAACCACTGACAGTTTATCTGGTCATTATCACATTGCTGTTTGTGGGATCTTGCTGCGCGCAAATTGGCTGCCACGTTTCCTACATTACAACAGTGACTACACTTCAAAAGTACTTCATTGGCTGTAAAGCTCTTTAGGGCGTCCTGAGGTCGGTCTTTCTTTCTTTTACATCCTCAGGACATCCCAAAGCGTTTCACAGCCAATTTTTGAAGAGTAGTCACTGTTGTGTGCAGGCAAACTCCGTCCCAAGCAAGTGTGCCTCCGATATACGGTGGGGCCAATAGCATCTCAGCCAGTGTCCACAGCACAAGAGAGGTATAATAAGAGGTAGCACACGGGGTGAAGGTCAGCCTCCACCATCTCCATCACTGCCCACCGGTACTCACTACAGTATAACTATCCAACGACACGACTCTGCACGTGAAGTGCCGCCGTACTCCTTCCCTGCCAATCCGCTCGGCCACGTCCTGCGCTGTGCCAGTCTCGCTACCGTACAAAACCAGCAGCTTCCGCTCAGCCATCTGCAGAGAAAGAAAGAGTGAAGCACAGCACATGAGGCTAGGGGGGAGGCGGAGACGGAATCTGCACAGCCCCGAGCTGCCATCAGATGTACTAAGATAAGAAATACAGAGCAGTTCAGGAGACAACAGAACCTTTGTGACAGAACCCTAAGCAGCTTACGAATCTCAACAGCAGTAAGATACTGTATTCTTTGTGAAGCATCATTAAACGCTCAGTTTAAAATAATGTTCAGTTTTCTTAATATTATCCAGGGGGTACTTGATGACACAGCAATACGAATGACCCTGAAATCAGACCCAAAGGTTTACTGCAAAACTATCAGCACTGGATATTGGAAAATATCCCATCTCATAGCGGTATGTGGCATTCTGTAAATCATGCACAGACTTAGTCACAGCGACAGAATGGGGCAAGTTAAAGAATTACCTTCCATGTATCAGCACGGCGTCAACTTCAGAATGCACCCTGAAAGAAGTCCATAATAGGAAACTGTAAACAATTTTACAACACCAAGTTATAGTCCAGCAATTTTATTTTAAATTCACAAGCTTTCGGAGGCTTCCTCCTTCCTCAGGTGAACGTTACACATCATCCACTCCATAATAGGAGACACTTTTTGCAGTAAATGGATGGTTAGTGGTACAGAAATCACTAATACAGGAAATACTCACCATTACAGCAAATACACAATCACTACAGGAAATAGAGTCACTAATAGAGGAGATAGTCACTACAGGAAATACACACTAATACAGGAAATAGTCACTACAGGAAATACACACTAATACAGGAAATAGTCACTACAGGAAATACTCACTGATGCACCAAATACACAGTCACTACAGGAAATACTCACGAATAAAGGGAATACAGGCACTGTAGGAAATACACAGTCACTACAGGAAATATTCACTAATAAAAGAAATACACAGTCACTACAGGAAATATTCACTAATACAGGAAATACACAGTCACTACAGGAAATATTCACTAATAAAAGAAATACACAGTCACTACAGGAAATATTCACTAATACAGGAAATACAGTCAAGACAGGAAATACTCACTAATACAGGAAATGCACCCAGTCAGTCGCTGCACACCCAGTCAGTCGCTGCACACCCAGTCAGTCGCTGCACACCCAGTCAGTCGCTGCACACCCAGTCAGTCGCTGCACACCCAGTCAGTCGCTGCACACCCAGTCAGTCGCTGCACACCCAGTCAGTCGCTGCACACCCAGTCAGTCGCTGCACACCCAGTCAGTCGCTGCACACCCAGTCAGTCGCTGCACACCCAGTCAGTCGCTGCACACCCAGTCAGTCGCTGCACACCCAGTCAGTCGCTGCACACCCAGTCAGTCGCTGCACACCCAGTCAGTCGCTGCACACCCAGTCAGTCGCTGCAGTAAATGGATAAGTGGGACTTGTTGCGAGTTAGGATACGAGGAGCAGGGCTTTGGATGAGCTCAAATTTATGGTGAAGGTGGGAGGCCGGCTAGGAGAGCATTGGATGGTCGAGTCCTGGGGTGACGAAAGTATGGGTGAGGGTTTCAGTGGAAGATAGGCTGAAGCAGGGGTGAAGACTGATGATATTACGGAGGTGGAAGTAGGCGGTCATTGTGATGGAGCGCGCATGGGGTTGGAATCTCACCCCAAGTTCAAACAGGACGTCACAGTTGCAAACAGTCTGGGTCAGCCTGAGACAGTGGCCAGAGAGAGGGGGATGGGTGTAGCAAGACTACGGAGTTTGTGGCGGGGCCAAAGATAATGGTGTTGGTATTACTAATATTTAGCTGGAAGAAATTGAGGCAGTCGAGAGGTCGAGAGAGGTGGTGGTGAGGTAGAGCTGGGTGTCGTCAGCGTATGTGTGGAATCTGACGTTGTGTTTTCGGATGATGTCGCCGAGGGGCAGCATGTAGATGAGGAAGAGGAGGGGGCCGAGGATAGATCCTTGGGGATTCCAGAGGTAACGGTGCGGGAGTGGGAAGAGAAGCCATTGCAGGTGATTCTCTGGCTACGGCTGGATAGGTAAGAATGGAACCAGGAGAGGGCAGTCCCACCCAGCTGGACAATGGAGAATCAGAGAAAAGTTACAGCATGGAAGGAAACCATTCGGCCCATCGAGTCCACGCTCTATGCAAGAGCAATCCAGCTAGTCCCACTCCCCCACCCTATCCCCGTAACCCTGCAAATTTACTTTCAAGTACTTATCCAGTTCCTTTTTGAGGGCCATGATTGAATCGGCTTCCACCACCCCCTCGGGCAGTGCATTCCAGATCCTAACCACTCGATGTGTAAAAAAGTTTTTCCTCATGTCACCTTTGGTTCTTTTGCCAATCACCTTAAATCTATGCCCTCTGTTTCTTGACCCTTCTGCCAATGGGAACAGTTTCTCTCTATCAACTCTGTCTAGGCCCTTAATGATCGTGAATACCTCCATCAAATCTCCTTGCAACCTTCTCTGTTCCAAGGAGAACAACCCCAGCTTCTCCAGTTTATCCACATAACTGAAGTCCCTCATCCCTGGAATCATTCTAGTAAATCTCTTCTGCACCCTCTCTAAGACCTTCACATCTTTACTAAAGTCCAGTGCCCAGAATTGGACACAATACTCCAGTTGTGGCCGAACCAGTGTCTTATAAAGGTTCATCATGACTTCCTTACTTTTGTACTCTATGCCTCTATTTATAAAGCCCAGGATCCTGCATGCTTTTTGAACCGCTTTCTCAACCTGCTCTGCCACCTTCAACGATTTGTGCACATATACCCCCAGATCTCTCTGTTCCCGTACCCCTTTTAGAGTTGTGTCCTCTAGTTTATATTGCCTCTCCTCGTCCTTCCTACCGAAATGGATCACTTCACATTTTTCTGCATTAAACTTCATCTGCCACGTGTCCACCCATGCCACCAGCCTGTCTATATCCTCTTGAAGTCTATCACTATCCTCCTCACTGTTTACTACCCTTCCAAGTTTTGTGTCATCTGCAAATTTTGAAATTGTGCCCTGTACACCCAAGTCCAAGTCATTAATATATATCAAGAAAAGCAGTGGTCCCAGACTGACCCCTGGGGAACAACACTGTTCACCTCCCTCCAGTCTGAAAAACAACCGTTCACCACTACTCTCTGTTTCTTGTCACTTAACCAATTCTGTAACCATGTTGCTACTGCCCCCTTTATTCAATGGGCCGCAATCTTGATGACAAGCCTACCGTGCGGTACTTTATCAAATGCCTTTTTTGAAAGTCCATATACACATCAACTGCATTGCACTCATCTACCTTCTCTGTTACCTCATCAAAAAACTCTACCAGGTTAGTTAAACACGATTTGCCTTTAACAAATCTGTGCTGGCTTTCCCTAATCAATCAACACTCGTCCAAGTGACTGTTAATTCTGTCTAAAGATGCACTGGAGGAGGATGGTGTGGTCAACCGTGTCAAAGGCTGCAGACAGGTGGAGAAGGATGAGGAGGGAGAGTTTACCACAGTCACAGTCACAGAGGATGTCATTTGTGACTTTGATAAGGGCCGTTTCAGAAACCTGATTGGAGGGATTCAAATATGGAGTTGTGGGAAAAATGGGCACAGATTTGGGAGGTGACAACATGTTCAAGTAATTTGGAGAGCAAAGGGAGGTTGCAGGTGAGGCGATAGTTGCAAGTACAGGCGGGTCGAGAATGGGTTCCTTGCGGAGGGTGGTTTTGAAACGGAGGGTGACAGTATCTGAGGAGAGGAAACCAATTACAATCATCAGCTAGCATGGGGGCCAGGAGAGTTCAGGGGTCAGCAGTTTAATGGCAATGGGGTCAAGGAAGCAGGAAGAGGGTCTCATTGGCAAGAGGAGCTGGGAGAGGACATGAGGGCAGATAGGAGAGAAGCTACAGGAAGACATGGGTGCAGGCTAGGGCAAGGGGGAGTGTGGGGAGGTTTGGCTTGGTGGGCAAGGGGCGGAAGGGAACCCGCTAAGCGAACGGTCTCCATCTTAGTGATCAAGAAGTCCATGAGCTCCTTGTACTTGTTGGTGCTGAGGGGAGAGGGATGATTGGTAGTGGAGAAAAGGAGCCGAGGGATATCTTTGCTCTCCAGGGTGCCCCTGGAGTAGTGAGCAGTTTTGACAGAGGGGAGTGAGCCCCAATAGTGCTTGATGTGGTCCAGCCGGATCTGGTGATGGACGGCTGAACTAGTTGTGCTCCAGATACACTCATGTCTGCAATTCTTGGACTTGAGGGAGCGAAGATGGGGCAATACCAGGGGAAAGGACTGGGATGGGAGACAGTAAAGGTTTTGATGGGACAAGGACATCAAAAGTGAACATGAGGGCGTGGCTGAGCAAATCAATGGCTGCGGTGTTGTGGAAAATGGAGGGCCAAAGGCTAGACAGTTGGGAGTTTGAAAGTGTCATTGTAAGTGACTTGGGAAGAGTTTTTTATCCAGAGACGGATATAGAAGCAAATGGGGTTGGAAGGGGAAGTGGGATGTGATGGATCAGAGATGCTTTGTTTGTGATCGAGACCATAGGAGAAGGCATGGTCGAGGTAGTGCTCGTGAGTAGAAGGAAACGGTTCATTCTTAATATTAACCTTCAGCTTTTGCCTGTAAGGAAATTACTGTTAGAAGGACAGTTTAAATTGAAAGAAATTGCAGTCAGAGAGCTTTAGCTGATTAACAAGTTCCTGCACAGACACAGAACAAGCAGGGATAATCTTTGCTGATAAGAGATTCTGCAAAGGCAACACATTGTCTTTGCTAGCTCTAGCCTTGAAAAGGCACCTGCCATAGATCTGGAAAATTAGGGCATGTGAGTCAAGTTATGGAAGTTATTCTTGTTAAAACTGAAGTCCAGCTAATTGGATGAGGTAATGCTTTGAAACATGCAGATCGTTACATAGCCAGAGCGAAAGTAAGATATAAAAAGAGGGGTATTAGAATAGATACTTCAGAATTCGACAATTGGCCAGCCCGTCCTCCCGAGCTCCAAACCTGTGACACGATGCATTCTACGTAAACACACTCACTTGTACAGTCATCACATACATCAATAGGAAACATGATGTGGAGATGCCGGTGATGGACTGGGGTGGACAAATGTAAGGAGTCTTACAACACCAGGTTATAGTCCAACAGTTTTATTTGAAAATCACAAGCTTTCTCCTTCGTCAGGTGAGTGTGGAATTCCTTGAAGGTTATCGCATATATAGTCAGAGAACAATGCCTGGTGATTACAGATAATCTTTCCAACTGCCTGTTGTCAAGGTGATCAGACAGAGAGACAGTAAATACAGGACTGCTGAATATACAAATGGTCCGAACCGAAAGACAGAGAGAGAGAGAGAGAGAGAGAGAGAGAGAGAGAGAGACATCCGAAAGGAAGAGAAAGAATGACCAGTTGTATTAAAAACAGATAACTCTTTTTTTGCTGGTGGGGTTACATGCAGCGTGACATGAACCCAAGATCCCGGTTGAGGCCGTCCTCATGGGTGCGGAACTTGGCTATCAATTTCTGCTCGACAATTTTGTGTTGTCGTGTGTCTCGAAGGCCGCCTTGGAGAACGCTTACCCGAAGATCGGTGGCTGAATGTCCTTGACTGCTTTAGTGTTCCCTGACTGGGAGGGAACCCTCCTGTCTGGCGATTGTTGCGCGGTGTCCGTTCATCCGTTGTCGCAGTGTCTGCATGGTCTCGTCAATGTACCATGCTTCGGGGCATCCTTTCCTGCAACGTATGAGGTAGACAACGTTGGCCGAGTCACAGCAGTATGAACCATGTACCTGGTGGGTGGTGTCCTCTCGTGTGATGGTAGTATCTGTGTCGAAGTTTTGGCATGTCTTGCAGAGGTTGCCATGGCAGGGTTGTGTGGTGTCGTGGACGCTGTTCTCCTAAAAGCTAGGTAATTTGCTGCGAACAATAGTCTGTTTGAGGTTGGGTGGCTGTTTAAAGGCGAGCAGTGGAGGTGTGGGAATGGCCTTAGCGAGGTGTTCGTCGTCATTGATGACATGTTGAAGGCTGCGGAGAATATGGCGTAGTTTCTCGACTCCGGGGAAGTACTGGACGACGAAGGGTACTCTGTTGGTTGCATCCCGTGTTAGTCTTCTGAGGAGGTCTATGCGATTTTTCACTGTGGCCCGTCGGAACTGTCGATCGACGAGTCGAGCGTCATATCCCGTTCTTACGAGGGTGTCTTTCAGCGTCTGTAGGTAGGTGTCCATCGCGTTCCTCCTCGTCTGAGCAGATCCTGTGTATTCGCAGGGCCTGTCCATAGGGGATGGCCTCTTTGACGTGGTTAGGGTGGAAGCTGGAAAAGTGGAGCATCGTGAGGTTGTCCGTGGGCTTGCGGTAGAGTGAGGTGCTGAGGTGCCCGTCTTTGATGGAGATCCGTGTGTCCAAGAAAGAAACCGATTCTGAGGAGTAGTCCATGGTGAGTTTGATGGTGGGATGGATCTTGTTGATGTTATTGTGTAGTCTACACGGATCCTATATGTGACTCCGAACCCACAGCAATGTGGTTGATTCTTAATCGCCCTCTGAAATGGCCTAGCAAGCCACTCAGTTGTACAATCTCGCGACAAAAAGAGATAAGAAGAATAAAACCAGACGGACCACCTGGCATCGGACCACTAGGCATCGGACACGACAAAGGCAAACCAAGCCCAGTCGACCCTGCAAAGTCCTCCTCACTAACATCTGGAGACTTGTGCCAAAATTGGGAGAGCTGTCCCAAAGACTAGTCAAGCAACAGCCTGACATAGCCATACTCACAGAATCATACCTTTCAGCCAACGTCCCAGACTCCTCCATCACCATGTGTGGCTCAGTGGTATCCAGTCAGGGAGTTGCCCTGGGAATCCTCAACCCCATGAAACCTCGTGGCATCAGGTCAAACATGGGCAAGGAAACTTCCTGCTGGTTACCCAACCTAACGACCTCCCTCAGCTGATGAATCAGTACTCTTCCATGCTAAGCATCACTTGGAGGATGTACTGAGGGTAGCAAGGGCACAGAATGTACTCTGGGTGGGGGACTTCAATGTCCATCACCAAGAGTGGCTCAGTAGCACTACTACTGATGGAGCGGGCCGAGTTCTAAAGGACGAAGCTGCAAGAGTGGGCCTGCGGCAGATGTATCTGTCCATGATAGTATTGGTAGGAGTGACCACCGCAGAGTCCTCGTGGAGACCAAGTCCTGTCCTCATACTGAGGGCACTGTCCATCGTGTTGTGTGGCACTATCACCGTGCTAAATGGGATAGATTCAGAACAGATCTAGCAGCTCAAAACTGGGCATCCATGAGGCGCTGTGGGCCATCAGCAGCAGCAGAATTGTATTCCACCACAGTCTGTAACCTCATGGCCCGGCATATTCCTCACTCCACCATTACCAACAAGCCAGGGGATCAACCCTGGTTCAATGAGGAGTGTAGAAGAGCATGCCAGGAGCAGCACCAGGCGTACCTAAAAATGAGGTGCCAACCTGGTGAAGCTACAACTCAGGACTACATGCATGCTAAACAGCGGAAGCAACATGATATAGACAGAGCTAAGCGATTCCACAACCAACGGATCAGATCAAAGTTCTGCAGTCCTGCCACATCCAGTCATGAATGGTGGTGGACAATTAAACAACTAACGGGAAGAGGAGGCTCTGTAAACATCCCCATCCTTAACGATGGCAGAACCCAGCACGTGAGTGCAAAAGACAAGGCTGACGCATTTGCAATCATCTTCAGCCAGAAATGCAGAGTGGATGATCCATCTCGGCCTCCTCCCGAGATCCCCACCAACACAGAAGCCAGTCTTCTGCCAATTCGATTCACTCCACGTGATATTAAGAAACAGCTGAGTGCACTGGATACAGCAAAGGCTATGAGCCCCGACAACATCCCAGCTGTAGTGCTGAAGACTTGTGCTCCAGAACTAGCTGCACCTCTAGCCAAGCTGTTCCAGTACAGCTAAAACACTGGCATCTACCTGACAAAGTGGAAAATTGCCCAGGTATGTCCTGTCCACAAAAAGCAGGACAAATCCAATCCGGTCAGTTACCACCCAATCCGTCTACTCTCAATCATCAGCAAAGTGATGGAAGGTGTCGCGACAGTGCTATCAAGCGGCACTTACCAATAACCTGTTCATCGATGCTCAGTTTGGGTTCCACCAGGATTACTCGGCTCCAGACCTCATTACAGCCTTGGACAAAAGAGCTGAATTCCAGAGGTGAGGTGAGACTGAATGCCCTTGACAAAATTGAAGTCAATAGGAATCAGGGGGAAACCTCTCCAGTGGCTGGAGTCAAACCTAGCACGAAGGAAGATGGTAGTGGTTGTTGGAGGCCAATTATCTCAGTCCTGCAGGAGTTCCTCAGGGCAGTGTCCTCGGCACAACCATCTTCAGTTGCTTCATCAATGACCTTCCCTCTATCATAAGGTCAGAAGTGGGGATGTTCGCTGATGATTGCACAGTGTTCAGTTCCATTCGCAACCCCACAGATAATGAAGCTGTCAGTGGCCGCATGCAGCAAGACATCCAGGCTTGGGCTGTTAAGTGGCAAGTAACATTCAGGCCAGACATGTGCGAGGCAATGACCATCTCCAACAAGAGAGAGTCGAACCACCTCCCCTTGACATTCAACGGAATTCCCCACCATCAACATCCTGGGGGTCACCATTGATCAGAAACCTAACTGGACCAGCCACATAAATACTACAGCTACAAGAGCAGATTAGAGGCCGGGTATTCTGCAGCAAATGACTCACCTCCTAACTCCCCAAAGCCTTTCCACCATCTACAAGGCACAAGTCAGGAGTGTGATGGAATACTCTCCACTTGCCTGGATGAGTGCAGCTCCAACAACACTCAAGAAGCTCAACACCATACAGGAAAAAGCAGCCTGCTCAATTGGCACCCCATCCACCACCTTAAACATTCACTCCCTCCACCACCGGCGCACTGTGGCTGCAGTGTGTACCATCCACAGGATGCACTGCAGCAACTCGCCAAGGCTTCTTTGACAGCTCCTCCCAAACCCGCGACCTCTACCACTTAGAAGGATAAGGACAGCAGGCGCATGGGAACAACACCACCTGCACGTTCCCCTCCAAGTCACACACCATCCCGACTTGGAAAGATTTCGGCGTTCGTTCATCGTCGCTGGGTCAAAATCCTGGAACTCCCTTCCTAACAGCACTGTGGGAGAACCTTCACCACACGGACTGCAGCGGTTCAAGAAGACTGCTCACCACCACCTTCTCAAGGGCAATTAGGGATGGGCAATAAATGATGGCCTCAGTAATCACACACTAATAGTAAACACACTCACTTGTGCAGTAGTCACACTAATAGTAAACATACTTGTTTATACAGTAATCACACAATAATAAACATTCACTTGTACAGTAATGACTGGCAATCGTATAACCACACATTCTCATGTCCAGTCATTATACCACTGCAATGCACAATCTCATCAGAACCTCACAATTGCACACCGACTCACAATCGTACACATTGACTGATACAGTAAACTCATTCATATAGTAACGGCAAACTCATAACAATTACAAACACTTAATAACTACTATAGTAAAGCACACATACAAGTACAATAATGTCATGTACACCAGTAAAAGCACATTCAACAGTACAGTAATTACACAGTACTCTATAAAACACAATAAAAGAATTTCTCACGTGCCACAGCAATAAATAGGCACATTACTACAATAACTAGCTGAGGCAAGACCCTTAGTGTTGCTATTATTTCTCATTCAGTACTATCGTAACTCCTCACCATCCCTGTCTCATTGGACCTCTCCATCTTTTACTTCTGTAAAATTCACTCCCACTTTTCTTTCAGTACCATAATGTCTCTCTCACTAGTTCTGGTGGATTCCTTCTCACTCTCCCTCTCAGAATTGCTGCAATTCCTTAAACGGGTTTCCCCCTCTCAACAATAATACAAACCTGTAACTGTCCCTCACATTAGCTCACTATTCCAACATCCCACTCACTGCTGCTCACCATTCCAACATCCTACTCACTTTTGCTTACAATTCCAAAATCCACTCACAGTTGCTCACGATTCCAACATCCCACCCACAGTTGCTCACTATTTCAATATCCCACCCACAGCTGCGTACTATTCCAATATCCTACTCACTGCCATTCACTATTCCAACATCACACTCACTGTTGCTCACTATTCCAATATCCCACTCAGTTACTCACTATTCAAATATCATCTCACTGTTACTCACTATTCAAATATCCCACTCATTGTTGCTCACTATTGCAATATCCTGCTCACTGTTCCAACATTCCACTCACTATAGCTCACAATTCCAACATCCCACCCACAGTTGCTCACTATTCCAATATCACACTCACTGTTGCTCACTATTCCAATATCACACTCACTGTTGCTCACTATTCCAATATCACACTCACTGTTGCTCACTATTCCAATATCCTGCTCACTATTCCAATATCCTGCTCACTATTCCAATATCCTGCTCACTATTCCAATATCCTGCTCACTATTCCAATAACACACTCACTATTCCAATATCCTACTCACTATTCCAATAACATGCTCACTGTTGCTCACTATTCCAATATCCTGCTCACTATTCCAATAACACGCTCACTGTTGCTCACTATTCCGATAACATGCTCACTATTCCAATAACACGCTCACTATTGCTCACTATTCCAATATCCTACTCACTATTCCAATAACAGGCTCACTGTTGCTCACTATTCCAATATCCTGCTCAGTATTCCAATAACACGCTCACTGTTGCTCACTATTCCAATATCCGGCTCACTATTCCAATAACACGCTCACTGTTGCTCACTATTCCAATATCCGGCTCACTATTCCAATAACACGCTCACTGTTGCTCACTATTCCAATATCCGGCTCACTATTCCAATAACACGCTCACTGTTGCTCACTATTCCAATATCACGCTCACTGTTGCTCCCTATACAATATCACGCTCACTGTTGCTCCCTATTCCAATATCACGCTCACTGTTGCTCCCCATTCCAATATCACGCTCACTGTTGCTCCCCATTCCAATATCACGCTCACTGTTGCTCCCCATTCCAATATCACGCTCACTGTTGCTCCCCATTCCAATATCACGCTCACTGTTGCTCCCCATTCCAATATCACGCTCACTGTTGCTCCCCATTCCAATATCACGCTCACTGTTGCTCCCCATTCCAATATCACGCTCACTGTTGCTCCCCATTCCAATATCACGCTCACTGTTGCTCCCTATTCCAATATCACGCTCACTGTAGCTCCCTATTCCAATATCACGCTCACTGTTGCTCCCCATTCCAATATCACGCTCACTGTAGCTCCCTATTCCAATATCACGCTCACTGTTGCTCCCTATTCCAATATCACGCTCACTGTTGCTCCCTATTCCAATATCACGCTCACTGTTGCTCCCTATTCCAATATCACGCTCACTGTTGCTCCCTATTCCAATATCACGCTCACTGTTGCTCCCTATTCCAATATCACGCTCACTGTTGCTCCCTATTCCAATATCACGCTCACTGTTGCTCCCTATTCCAATATCACACTCACTGTTGCTCACTATTCCAAAATCCTGCTCACTATTCAAATAATACACTCACTGTTGCTCACTATGCCAATATACTGCTCACTATTCCAATATACCACTCATTGTTGCTCACTATTCCAATATCCTGTGCACTATTCCAATAACACACACTGTTGCTCAATATTCCAATATCCTGCTCACTATTCCAATAACACACTCACTGTTGCTCACTATTCCAATATCCTGCTCACTATTCCAATAACACACTCACTGTTGCTCACTATTCCAACATCCCACTCACTACAGCTTACAATTCCAACATCCCACCCACAGTTGCTCACTATTCCAATATCTCACTCACTGTTGATCACTATTCCAATATCACACTCACTGTTGATCACTATTCCAATATCAACTCAATATATCTCTCTATTCCAATATCAACTCACTGTTGCTTTCTAATCCAATATCAACTCACTGTTGCTCACTATTCCAATATCCTGCTCACTATTCCAATAACACACCCACCGTTGCTGACTATTCCAATATCCTGCTCACTATTCCAATAACACTCACTGTTGCTCACTAGTCCAAAAACACACTCACCGTTGCTCACTATTCCAAAATCCTGCTCACTATTCCAATAATACTCACTGTTGCTCACTATTCCAATATACTACTCACTATTCCAATATACTACTCACTGTTGCTCACTATTCCAATATCCTGTGCACTATTCCAATAACACACTCACTGTTGCTCACTATTCCAATATCCTGCTCACTATTCCAATGACACACTCACTGTTGCTCACTATTCCAATATCCTACTCACTATTCCAATAACACACTCACCGTTGCCCACTATTCCAATATCCTACTCACTATTCCAATAACACACTCACCGTTGCTCACTATTCCAATATCCTACTCACTATACCAATAACACACTCACCGTTGCCCACTATTCCAATATCCTACTCACTATTCCAATAACACACTCACCGTTGCTCACTATTCCAATATCCTACTCACTATTCCAATAACACACTCACCGTTGCCCACTATTCCAATATCCTACTCACTATTCCAATAACACACTCACCGTTGCTCACTATTCCAATATCCTACTCACTATTCCAATAACACACTCACCGTTGCCCACTATTCCAATATCCTACTCACTATTCCAATAACACACTCACTGTTGCTCACTATTCCAATATCCTACTCACTATTCCAATAACACTCACTCTTGCTTCTCCACTCAGGGTCCAGACACAAGACGTTTTGCGACAGTCTCTTTCCCGTAATCCGCGTTGGCGAAGGGCAGATCTCGCGAGACGCGAGGTTTGGGTGACGCGAGGTTTGGGTGACGCGGTTTGCGGCTGCGCAGTTCGGGCCGCTGGAAGGCGAGGCCGAGAGCCTGACTGGCGTCTGGAGCCGGTAAGTGTCTGCTGGAGGGCGGGGATGGTCTCCGCCCAGCTCCCGTCACCGGGAGGGACAGTCTCACTACACTGGGACAGAATCACCGGGAGGGACAGAATTACTCCACTGGGACAGAATCACAGGGAGGGACAGACAGTCTCACTGCACTGGGACAGTATCACAGGGAGGAACAGACAGTCTCACTACACTGGGACAGTATCCCAGGGAGGGACAGACAGTCTCACTACACTGGGACAGTATCACAGGGAGGGACAGACAGTCTCACTACACTGGGACAGACAGTCTCACTGCACTGGGACAGCATCACAGGGAGGGACAGACAGTCTCACTACACTGGGACAGTATCACAGGGAGGGACAGACAGTCTCACTACACTGGGACAGACAGTCTCACTACACTGGGACAGCATCACAGGGAGGGACAGACAGTCTCACTACACTGGGACAGTATCACAGGGAGGGTCAGACAGTCTCACTACACTGGGACAGTATCCCAGGGAGGGACAGACAGTCTCACTACACTGGGACAGTATCACAGGGAGGGTCAGACAGTCTCACTGCACTGGGACAGTATCCCAGGGAGGGACAGACAGTCTCACTACACCTGGGACAGTATCACAGGGAGGGTCAGACAGTCTCACTACACTGGGACAGTATCCCAGGGAGGGACAGACAGTCTCACTACACCTGGGACAGTATCACAGGGAGGGACAGACAGTCTCACTACACTGGGACAGTATCACAGGGAGGGACAGACAGTCTCACTACACCTGGGACAGTATCACAGGGAGGGACAGACAGTCTCACTACACCTGGGACAGTATCACAGGGAGGGTCAGACAGTCTCACTACACTGGGACAGTATCACAGGGAGGGTCAGACAGTCTCACTACACCTGGGACAGTATCACAGGGAGGGACAGACAGTCTCACTACACCTGGGACAGTATCACAGGGAGGGTCAGACAGTCTCACTACACTGGGACAGTATCCCAGGGAGGGACAGACAGTCTCACGACACTGGGGCAGAATCACCGGGAGGGCCAGACAGTCTCACTACATCAGGGACAGAATCACAGTGGGGGGTCAGATAGTCTCACTACACTGGGACAGAATCACAGGGAGGGACAGACAGTCTCACTGCACCAGGGACAGAATCACAGTGGGGGGTCAGATAGTCTCACTACACTGGGACAGAATCACAGGGAGGGACAGACAGTCTCACTACACTGGGACAGAATCACAGGGAGGGACAGACAGTCTCACTACACTGGGACAGAATCACAGGGAGGGACAGACAGTCTCACTGCACTGGGACAGAATCACCGGGAGGGTCAGACAGTCTCACTGCACCAGGGACAGAATCACAGTGGGGGGTCAGATAGTCTCACTACACTGGGACAGAATCACAGGGAGGGACAGACAGTCTCACTGCACTGGGACAGAATCACCGGGAGGGTCAGACAGTCTCACTGCACCAGGGACAGAATCACAGTGGGGGGTCAGATAGTCTCACTACACTGGGACAGAATCACAGGGAGGGACAGACAGTCTCACTGCACTGGGACAGAATCACCGGGAGGGTCAGACAGTCTCACTACACTGGGACAGTATCACAGGGAGGGACAGAGAGTCTCACTACACTGGGACAGTATCACAGGGAGGGACAGACAGTCTCACTACACTGGGACAGTATCACAGGGAGGGACAGACAGTCTCACTACACTGGGACAGTATCACAGGGAGGGACAGAGAGTCTCACTGCACTGGGACAGAATCACAGGGAAGGACAGACAGTCTCACTACACTGGGACAGTATCACAGGGGGAGCCAGACAGTCTCACGACACTGGGACAGTATTACAGGGAGGGACAGACAGTCTCACTACACTGGGACAGTATCACAGGGAGGGACAGAGAGTCTCACTACACTGGGACAGAATCACAAGGAGGGACAGACAATCTCACTGCACAGGGACAGTATCACCGGGAGGGCCAGACAGTCTCACTGCACCAGGGACAGTATCACAGGGAGGGCCAGACTGTTTCACTACACCAGGGACAGCATCACAGGGAGGGACAGACAGGCTCACTGCACCAGGGACAGAATCACAGGGGGGGGTCAGATCGTCTAACTGCACTGGGACAGAATCACAGGGAGAGACAGACAGTCTCACTACACTGGGACAGAATCACAGGGAGGAACAGACAGTCTCACCACACTGGGGCAGAATCACTGGGAGGGCCAGACAGTCTCACCACACCAGGGACAGTATCACAGGGATGGACAGACAGGCTCACTGCACTGGGACTGTCACAGGGAGAGACAGACAGTCTCACTGCACTGCGACAGAATCACCGGGAGGGCCAGACAGTCTCACTACACTGGGACAGAATCACAGGGAGGGACAGACAGTCTCACTACACTGGGACAGAATCACAGGGAGGGACAGACAGTCTCACGACACTGGGACAGTATCACAGGGAGGGACAGACAGTCTCACTGCACTGGGACAGTATCACAGGGATGGACAGACAGTCTCACGACACTGGGACAGAATCACTGGTAGAGACAGAGGTCTCACTACACTGGGACAGTATCCCAGGGAGGGCCAGACAGTCTGACCACACTGGGGCAGAATCACCGGGAGGGCCAGACAGTCTCACTACATCAGGGACAGTATCACAGGGAGGGACAGACAGGCTCACTGCACTGGGACTGTCACAGGGAGAGACAGACAGTCTCACTACACTGCGACAGAATCACCGGGAGGGCCAGACAGTCTCACTACACTGGGACAGAATCACAGGGAGGGACAGACAGCCTCACTGCACCAGGGACAGAATCACAGTGGGGGGTCAGATAGTCTCCCTACACTGGGACAGAATCACAGGGAGGGACAGACAGTCTCACGACACTGGGACAGTATCACAGGGAGGGACAGAGAGTCTCACTACACTGGGACAGTATCACAGGGAGGGACAGACAGTCTCACTACACTGGGACAGTATCACAGGGGGAGCCAGACAGTCTCACGACACTGGGACAGTATCACAGGGAGGGACAGACAGTCTCACTACACTGGGACAGTATCACAGGGAGGGACAGAGAGTCTCACTACACTGGGACAGAATCACAGGGAGGGACAGACAGTCTCACTACACTGGGACAGAATCACAGGGAGGGACAGACAGCCTCACTGCACCTGGGACAGAATCACAGTGGGGGGTCAGATAGTCTCCCTACACTGGGACAGAATCACAGGGAGGGACAGACAGTCTCACGACACTGGGACAGTATCACAGGGAGGGACAGAGAGTCTCACTACACTGGGACAGTATCACAGGGAGGGACAGACAGTCTCACTACACTGGGACAGTATCACAGGGGGAGCCAGACAGTCTCACGACACTGGGACAGTATCACAGGGAGGGACAGACAGTCTCACTACACTGGGACAGTATCACAGGGAGGGACAGAGAGTCTCACTACACTGGGACAGAATCACAGGGAGGGACAGACAATCTCACTGCACAGGGACAGTATCACAGGGAGAAACAGACAGTCTCACTGCACTGCGACAGAATCACCGGGAGGGCCAGACAGTCTCACTGCACCAGGGACAGTATCACAGGGAGGGCCAGACTGTTTCACTACACCAGGGACAGCATCACAGGGAGGGACAGACAGGCTCACTGCACCAGGGACAGAATCACAGGGGGGGGTCAGATCGTCTAACTACACTGGGACAGAATCACAGGGAGAGACAGACAGTCTCACTGCACTTGGACACAATCACACGGAGGGACAGACAGTCTCACTACACTGGGACAGAATCACAGGGAGGGACAGACAGTCTCACTACACTGGGACAGTATCACAGGGAGGAACAGACAGTCTCACCACACTGGGGCAGAATCACCGGGAGGGCCAGACAGTTTCACCACACCAGGGACAGTATCACAGGGATGGACAGACAGGCTCACTGCACTGGGACTGTCACAGGGAGAGACAGACAGTCTCACTGCACTGCGACAGAATCACCGGGAGGGCCAGACAGTCTCACTGCACTGGGACAGAATCACAGGGAGGGACAGACAGTCTCACTACACTGGGACAGAATCACAGGGAGGGACAGACAGTCTCACTACACTGGGACAGAATCACAGGGAGGGACAGACAGTCTCACTACACTGGGACAGAATCACAGGGAGGGACAGACAGTCTCACTGCACTGGGACAGTATCACAGGGATGGACAGACAGTCTCACGACACTGGGACAGAATCACTGGTAGAGACAGAGGTCTCACTACACTGGGACAGTATCCCAGGGAGGGCCAGACAGTCTGACCACACTGGGGCAGAATCACCGGGAGGGCCAGACAGTCTCACTACATCAGGGACAGTATCACAGGGAGGGCCAGACTGTTTCACGACACCAGGGACAGTATCACAGGCAGGGACAAACAGTCTCACGACACCAGGGACAGTATCACAGGGAGGGACAGACAGGCTCACTGCACTGGGACTGTCACAGGGAGAGACAGACAGTCTCACTACACTGCGACAGAATCACCGGGAGGGCCAGACAGTCTCACGACACTGGGACAGAATCACAGGGAGGGACAGACAGCCTCACTGCACCAGGGACAGAATCACAGTGGGGGGTCAGATAGTCTCACTACACTGGGACAGAATCACAGGGAGGGACAGACAGTCTCACGACACTGGGACAGTATCACAGGGAGGGACAGAGAGTCTCACGACACTGGGACAGTATCACAGGGAGGGACAGACAGTCTCACCACACTGGGACAGTATCACAGGGAGGGACAGACAGTCTCACTACACTGGGACAGTATCACAGGGAGGGACAGAGAGTCTCACTGCACTGGGACAGAATCACAGGGAAGGACAGACAGTCTCACTACACTGGGACAGTATCACAGGGGGAGCCAGACAGTCTCACGACACTGGGACAGTATCACAGGGAGGGACAGACAGTCTCACTACACTGGGACAGTATCACAGGGAGGGACAGAGAGTCTCACTACACTGGGACAGAATCACAGGGAGGGACAGACAATCTCACTGCACAGGGACAGTATCACAGGGAGAAACAGACAGTCTCACTACACTGGGACAGAATCACCGGGAGGGCCAGACAGTCTCACTGCACCAGGGACAGTATCACAGGGAGGGCCAGACTGTTTCACTACACCAGGGACAGCATCACAGGGAGGGACAGACAGGCTCACTGCACCAGGGACAGAATCACAGTGGGGGGTCAGATCGTCTAACTGCACTGGGACAGAATCACAGGGAGAGACAGACAGTCTCACTGCACTTGGACACAATCACACGGAGGGACAGACAGTCTCACTACACTGGGACAGTATCACAGGGAGGAACAGACAGTCTCACCACACTGGGGCAGAATCACCGGGAGGGCCAGACAGTCTCACCACACCAGGGACAGTATCACAGGGATGGACAGACAGGCTCACTGCACTGGGACTGTCACAGGGAGAGACAGACAGTCTCACTGCACTGCGACAGAATCACCGGGAGGGCCAGACAGTCTCACTACACTGGGACAGAATCACAGGGAGGGACAGACAGTCTCACTACACTGGGACAGAATCACAGGGAGGGACAGACAGTCTCACTACACTGGGACAGAATCACAGGGAGGGACAGACAGTCTCACTACACTGGAACAGAATCACAACACTGGGACAGTATCACAGGGAGGGACAGACAGTCTCACTACACTGGGACAGTATCACAGGGAGGGACAGACAGTCTCACTACACTGGGACAGTATCACAGGGAGGGACAGACAGTCTCACTACACTGGGACAGTATCACAGGGAGGGACAGACAGTCTCACTACACTGGGACAGTATCACAGGGAGGGACAGACAGTCTCACTACACTGGGACAGTATCACAGGGAGGGACAGACAGTCTCACTACACTGGGACAGTATCACAGGGAGGGACAGACAGTCTCACGACACTGGGACAGTTTCACAGCGAGGGCCAGACAGTCTCACTGCACTGGGACAGTATCACAGGGAGAGACAGACATTCTACACCAGAGACAGTATCACAGGGAGGGACAGACAGTCTCACGACACTGGGACAGAATCACAGGGAGGGACAGACAGTCTCACTACACTGGGACAGAATCACAGGGAGGGACAGACAGTCTCACTACACTTGGACTGAATCACAGGGAGGGACAGATAGCCTCACTACACTGGGACAGTATCACAGGGAGGGACAGACAGTCTCACTACACCAGGGACAGAATCACAGGGAGGGACAGACAGTCTCACTACACCAGGGACAGAATCACAGGGAGGGACAGACAGTCTCACTGCACCAGGGACAGAATCACAGGGAGGGACAGTCAGTCTCACTCCACCAGGGACAGAATCACAGGGAGGGACAGACAGTCTCACTACACCAGGGACAGAATCACAGGGAGGGACAGACAGTCTCACTACACCAGGGACAGTATCACAGGGAGGGACAGACAGTCTCACTGCACTGGGACAGAATCACGACACTGGGACAGTATCCCAGGGAGGGACAGACAGTCTCACTACACTGGAACAGAATCACAACACTGGGACAGTATCACAGGGAGGGACAGACAGTCTCACGACACTGGGACAGTATCACAGGGAGGGACAGAGAGTCTCACTACACTGGGACAGTATCACAGGGAGGGACAGACAGTCTCACGACACTGGGACAGTATCACAGGGAGGGACAGACAGTCTCACTACACTGGGACAGTATCACAGGGAGGGACAGAGAGTCTCACTGCACTGGGACAGAATCACAGGGAAGGACAGACAGTCTCACTACACTGGGACAGTATCACAGGGGGAGCCAGACAGTCTCACGACAGTGGGACAGTATCACATGGAGGGACAGACAGTCTCACTACACTGGGACAGTATCACAGGGAGGGACAGAGAGTCTCACTACACTGGGACAGAATCACAGGGAGGGACAGACAATCTCACTGCACAGGGACAGTATCACCGGGAGGGCCAGACAGTCTCACTGCACCAGGGACAGTATCACAGGGAGGGCCAGACTGTTTCACTACACCAGGGACAGCATCACAGGGAGGGACAGACAGGCTCACTGCACCAGGGACAGAATCACAGGGGGGGGTCAGATCGTCTAACGACACTGGGACAGAATCACAGGGAGAGACAGACAGTCTCACTGCACTTGGACACAATCACACGGAGGGACAGACAGTCTCACTACACTGGGACAGAATCACAGGGAGGAACAGACAGTCTCACCACACTGGGGCAGAATCACCGGGAGGGCCAGACAGTCTCACCACACCAGGGACAGTATCACAGGGATGGACAGACAGGCTCACTGCACTGGGACTGTCACAGGGAGAGACAGACAGTCTCACTGCACTGCGACAGAATCACCGGGAGGGCCAGACAGTCTCACTACACTGGGACAGAATCACAGGGAGGGACAGACAGTCTCACGACACTGGGACAGTATCACAGGGAGGGACAGACAGTCTCACTGCACTGGGACAGTATCACAGGGATGGACAGACAGTCTCACGACACTGGGACAGAATCACTGGTAGAGACAGGGGTCTCACTACACTGGGACAGTATCCCAGGGAGGGCCAGACAGTCTGACCACACTGGGGCAGAATCACCGGGAGGGCCAGACAGTCTCACTACATCAGGGACAGTATCACAGGGAGGGCCAGACTGTTTCACTACACGAGGGACAGTATCACAGGCAGGGACAAACAGTCTCACGACACCAGGGACAGTATCACAGGGAGGGACAGACAGGCTCACTGCACTGGGACTGTCACAGGGAGAGACAGACAGTCTCACTACACTGCGACAGAATCACCGGGAGGGCCAGACAGTCTCACTACACTGGGACAGAATCACAGGGAGGGACAGACAGCCTCACTGCACCAGGGACAGAATCACAGTGGGGGGTCAGATAGTCTCACTACACTGGGACAGAATCACAGGGAGGGACAGACAGTCTCACGACACTGGGACAGTATCACAGGGAGGGACAGAGAGTCTCACTACACTGGGACAGTATCACAGGGAGGGACAGACAGTCTCACTACACTGGGACAGTATCACAGGGAGGGACAGACAGTCTCACTACACTGGGACAGTATCACAGGGAGGGACAGAGAGTCTCACTGCACTGGGACAGAATCACAGGGAAGGACAGAGAGTCTCACTACACTGGGACAGTATCACAGGGGGAGCCAGACAGTCTCACGACACTGGGACAGTATCACAGGGAGGGACAGACAGTCTCACTACACTGGGACAGTATCACAGGGAGGGACAGAGAGTCTCACTACACTGGGACAGTATCACAGGGATGGACAGACAGTCTCACTACACTGGGACAGTATCACAGGGAGGGACAGACAGTCTCACTACACTGGGACAGTATCACAGGGAGGGACAGACAGTCTCACTACACTGGGACAGTATCACAGGGAGGGACAGACAGTCTCACTGCACTGGGACAGTATCACAGGGATGGACAGACAGTCTCACTACACTGGGACAGAATCACTGGTAGAGACAGAGGTCTCACTACACTGGGACAGTATCCCAGGGAGGGCCAGACAGTCTGACCACACTGGTGCAGAATCACCAGGAGGGCCAGACAGTCTCACTACATCAGGGACAGTATCACAGGGAGGGCCAGACTGTTTCACTACACGAGGGACAGTATCACAGGCAGGGACAAACAGTCTCACGACACCAGGGACAGTATCACAGGGAGGGACAGACAGGCTCACTGCACTGGGACTGTCACAGGGAGAGACAGACAGTCTCACTACACTGCGACAGAATCACCGGGAGGGCCAGACAGTCTCACTACACTGGGACAGAATCACAGGGAGGGACAGACAGCCTCACTGCACCAGGGACAGAATCACAGTGGGGGGTCAGATAGTCTCCCGACACTGGGACAGAATCACAGGGAGGGACAGACAGTCTCACGACACTGGGACAGTATCACAGGGAGGGACAGACAGTCTCACTACACTGGGACAGTATCACAGGGGGAGCCAGACAGTCTCACGACACTGGGACAGTATCACAGGGAGGGACAAACAGTCTCACGACACCAGGGACAGTATCACAGGGAGGGACAGACAGGCTCACTGCACTGGGACTGTTACAGGGAGAGACAGACAGTCTCACCACACTGCGACAGAATCACCGGGAGGGCCAGACAGTCTCACTACACTGGGACAGAATCACAGGGAGGGACAGACAGCCTCACTGCACCAGGGACAGAATCACAGTGGGGGGTCAGATAGTCTCACTACACTGGGACAGAATCACAGGGAGGGACAGACAGTCTCACGACACTGGGACAGTATCACAGGGAGGGACAGACAGTCTCACTACACTGGGACAGTATCACAGGGAGGGACAGACAGTCTCACTACACTGGGACAGTATCACAGGGAGGGACAGAGAGTCTCACTGCACTGGGACAGAATCACAGGGAAGGACAGACAGTCTCACTACACTGGGACAGTATCACAGGGGGAGCCAGACAGTCTCACGACACTGGGACAGTATCACAGGGAGGGACAGACAGTCTCACTACACTGGGACAGTATCACAGGGAGGGACAGAGAGTCTCACGACACTGGGACAGAATCACAGGGAGGGACAGACAATCTCACTGCACAGGGACAGTATCACAGGGAGAAACAGACAGTCTCACTACACTGGGACAGAATCACCGGGAGGGCCAGACAGTCTCACTGCACCAGGGACAGTATCACAGGGAGGGCCAGACTGTTTCACTACACCAGGGACAGCATCACAGGGAGGGACAGACAGGCTCACTGCACCAGGGACAGAATCACAGGGGGGGGTCAGATCGTCTAACTGCACTGGGACAGAATCACAGGGAGAGACAGACAGTCTCACTGCACTTGGACACAATCACACGGAGGGACAGACAGTCTCACTACACTGGGACAGAATCACAGGGAGGGACAGACAGTCTCACTACACTGGGACAGTATCACAGGGAGGAACAGACAGTCTCACCACACCAGGGACAGTATCACAGGGATGGACAGACAGGCTCACTGCACTGGGACTGTCACAGGGAGAGACAGACAGTCTCACTGCACTGCGACAGAATCACCGGGAGGGCCAGACAGTCTCACGACACTGGGACAGAATCACAGGGAGGGACAGACAGTCTCACTACACTGGGACAGAATCACAGGGAGGGACAGACAGTCTCACTACACTGGGACAGAATCACAGGGAGGGACAGACAGTCTCACTGCACTGGGACAGTATCACAGGGATGGACAGACAGTCTCACGACACTAGGACAGAATCACTGGTAGAGACAGAGGTCTCACTACACTGGGACAGTATCCCAGGGAGGGCCAGACAGTCTGACCACACTGGGGCAGAATCACCGGGAGGGCCAGACAGTCTCACTACATCAGGGACAGTATCACAGGGAGGGACAGACTGTTTCACTACACGAGGGACAGTATCACAGGCAGGGACAAACAGTCTCACGACACCAGGGACAGTATCACAGGGAGGGACAGACAGGCTCACTGCACTGGGACTGTCACAGGGAGAGACAGACAGTCTCACTGCACTGCGACAGAATCACCGGGAGGGCCAGACAGTCTCACTACACTGGGACAGAATCACAGGGAGGGACAGACAGCCTCACTGCACCAGGGACAGAATCACAGTGGGGGGTCAGATAGTCTCACTGCACTGGGACAGAATCACAGGGAGGGACAGACAGTCTCACGACACTGGGACAGTATCACAGATAGGGACAGACAGTCTCACTACACTGGGACAGTATCACAGGGAGGGACAGACAGTCTCACTACACTGGGACAGTATCACAGGGAGGGACAGAGAGTCTCACTGCACTGGGACAGAATCACAGGGAAGGACAGACAGTCTCACTACACTGGGACAGTATCACAGGGGGAGCCAGACAGTCTCATGACACTGGGACAGTATCACAGGGAGGGACAGACAGTCTCACTACACTGGGACAGTATCACAGGGAGGGACAGAGAGTCTCACTACACTGGGACAGAATCACAGGGAGGGACAGACAATCTCACTGCACAGGGACAGTATCACAGGGAGAAACAGACAGTCTCACTACACTTGGACAGAATCACCGGGAGGGCCAGACAGTCTCACTGCACCAGGGACAGTATCACAGGGAGGGCCAGACTGTTTCACTACACCAGGGACAGCATCACAGGGAGGGACAGACAGGCTCACTGCACCAGGGACAGAATCACAGGGGGGGGTCAGATCGTCGAACTACACTGGGACAGAATCACAGGGAGAGACAGACAGTCTCACTGCACTTGGACACAATCACACGGAGGGACAGACAGTCTCACTACACTGGGACAGTATCACAGGGAGGAACAGACAGTCTCACCACACCAGGGACAGTATCACAGGGATGGACAGACAGGCTCACTGCACTGGGACTGTCACAGGGAGAGACAGACAGTCTCACTGCACTGCGACAGAATCACCGGGAGGGCCAGACAGTCTCACTGCACTGCGACAGAATCACCGGGAGGGCCAGACAGTCTCACTACACTGGGACAGAATCACAGGGAGGGACAGACAGTCTCACTGCACTGGGACAGAATCACAGGGAGGGACAGACAGTCTCACTACACTGGGACAGAATCACAGGGAGGGACAGGCAGTCTCACGACACTGGAACAGAATCACAACACTGGGACAGTATCACAGGGAGGGACAGACAGTCTCACTACACTGGGACAGTATCACAGGGAGGGACAGACAGTCTCACTAGACTGGGACAGTATCACAGGGAGGGACAGACAGTCTCACTACACTGGGACAGTATCACAGGGAGGGACAGACAGTCTCACTACACTGGGACAGTATCACAGGGAGGGACAGACAGTCTCACTACACTGGGACAGTATCACAGGGAGGGACAGACAGTCTCACTACACTGGGACAGTATCACAGGGAGGGACAGACAGTCTCACGACACTGGGACAGTTTCACAGCGAGGGACAGACAGTCTCACTGCACTGGGACAGTATCACAGGGAGAGACAGACTTTCTACACCAGGGACAGTATCACAGGGAGGGACAGACAGTCTCACGACACTGGGACAGAATCACAGGGAGGGACAGACAGTCTCACTACACTGGGACAGAATCACAGGGAGGGACAGACAGTCTCACTACACTTGGACTGAATCACAGGGAGGGACAGACAGCCTCACTACACTGGGACAGTATCACAGGGAGGGACAGACAGTCTCACTACACCAGGGACAGAATCACAGGGAGGGACAGACAGTCTCACTACACCAGGGACAGAATCACAGGGAGGGACAGACAGTCTCACTGCACCAGGGACAGAATCACAGGGAGGGACAGACAGTCTCACTACACCAGGGACAGAATCACAGGGAGGGACAGACAGTCTCACTACACCAGCGACAGAATCACAGGGAGGGACAGACAGGCTCACTACACCAGGGACAGTATCACAGGGAGGGACAGACAGCCTCACTGCACCAGGGACAGAATCACAGTGGGGGGTCAGATAGTCTCACTGCACTGGGACAGAATCACAGGGAGGGACAGACAGTCTCACGACACTGGGACAGTATCACAGGGAGGGACAGACAGTCTCACTACACTGGGACAGTATCACAGGGAGGGACAGACAGTCTCACTACACTGGGACAGTATCACAGGGAGGGACAGAGAGTCTCACTGCACTGGGACAGAATCACAGGGAAGGACAGACAGTCTCACTACACTGGGACAGTATCACAGGGGGAGCCAGACAGTCTCACGACACTGGGACAGTATCACAGGGAGGGACAGACAGTCTCACTACACTGGGACAGTATCACAGGGAGGGACAGAGAGTCTCACTACACTGGGACAGAATCACAGGGAGGGACAGACAATCTCACTGCACAGGGACAGTATCACAGGGAGAAACAGACAGTCTCACTACACTGGGACAGAATCACCGGGAGGGCCAGACAGTCTCACTGCACCAGGGACAGTATCACAGGGAGGGCCAGACTGTTTCACTACACCAGGGACAGCATCACAGGGAGGGACAGACAGGCTCACTGCACCAGGGACAGAATCACAGGGGGGGGTCAGATCGTCTAACTGCACTGGGACAGAATCACAGGGAGAGACAGACAGTCTCACTGCACTTGGACACAATCACACGGAGGGACAGACAGTCTCACTACACTGGGACAGAATCACAGGGAGGGACAGACAGTCTCACCACACTGGGGCAGAATCACCGGGAGGGCCAGACAGTCTCACCACACCAGGGACAGTATCACAGGGATGGACAGACAGGCTCACTGCACTGGGACTGTCACAGGGATGGACAGACAGTCTCACGACACTGGGACAGAATCACAGGGAGGGACAGACAGTCTCACTACACTGGGACAGAATCACAGGGAGGGACAGACAGTCTCACTGCACTGGGACAGTATCACAGGGATGGACAGACATTCTCACGACACGAGGACAGAATCACTGGTAGAGACAGAGGTCTCACTACACTGGGACAGTATCCCGGTGAGGGCCAGACAGTCTGACCACACTGGGGCAGAATCACCGGGAGGGCCAGACAGTCTCACTACATCAGGGACAGTATCACAGGGAGGGACAAACAGTCTCACGACACCAGGGACAGTATCACAGGGAGGGACAGACAGGCTCACTGCACTGGGACTGTCACAGGGAGAGACAGACAGTCTCACTACACTGCGACAGAATCACCGGGAGGGCCAGACAGTCTCACTACACTGGAACAGAATCACAGGGAGGGACAGACAGCCTCACTGCACCAGGGACAGAATCACAGTGGGGGGTCAGATAGTCTCACTGCACTGGGACAGAATCACAGGGAGGGACAGACAGTCTCACGACACTGGGACAGTATCACAGATAGGGACAGACAGTCTCACTACACTGGGACAGTATCACAGGGAGGGACAGACAGTCTCACTACACTGGGACAGTATCACAGGGAGGGACAGAGAGTCTCACTGCACTGGGACAGAATCACAGGGAAGGACAGACAGTCTCACTACACTGGGACAGTATCACAGGGGGAGCCAGACAGTCTCACGACACTGGGACAGTATCACAGGGAGGGACAGAGAGTCTCACTACACTGGGACAGAATCACAGGGAGGGACAGACAATCTCACTGCACAGGGACAGTATCACAGGGAGAAACAGACAGTCTCACTACACTGGGACAGAATCACCGGGAGGGCCAGACAGTCTCACTGCACCAGGGACAGTATCACAGGGAGGGCCAGACTGTTTCACTACACCAGGGACAGCATCACAGGGAGGGACAGACAGGCTCACTGCACCAGGGACAGAATCACAGGGGGGGGTCAGATCGTCGAACTACACTGGGACAGAATCACAGGGAGAGACAGACAGTCTCACTGCACTTGGACACAATCACACGGAGGGACAGACAGTCTCACTACACTGGGACAGTATCACAGGGAGGAACAGACAGTCTCACCACACTGGGGCAGAATCACCGGGAGGGCCAGACAGTCTCACCACACCAGGGACAGTATCACAGGGATGGACAGACAGGCTCACTGCACTGGGACTGTCACAGGGAGAGACAGACAGTCTCACTGCACTGCGACAGAATCACCGGGAGGGCCAGACAGTCTCACTACACTGGGACAGAATCACAGGGAGGGACAGACAGTCTCACTGCACTGGGACAGAATCACAGGGAGGGACAGACAGTCTCACTACACTGGGACAGAATCACAGGGAGGGACAGACAGTCTCACTACACTGGAACAGAATCACAACACTGGGACAGTATCACAGGGAGGGACAGACAGTCTCACTACACTGGGACAGTATCACAGGGAGGGACAGACAGTCTCACTACACTGGGACAGTATCACAGGGAGGGACAGACAGTCTCACTACACTGGGACAGTATCACAGGGAGGGACAGACAGTCTCACTACACTGGGACAGTATCACAGGGAGGGACAGACAGTCTCACTACACTGGGACAGTATCACAGGGAGGGACAGACAGTCTCACTACACTGGGACAGTATCACAGGGAGGGACAGACAGTCTCACGACACTGGGACAGTTTCACAGCGAGGGACAGACAGTCTCACTGCACTGGGACAGTATCACAGGGAGAGACAGACTTTCTACACCAGGGACAGTATCACAGGGAGGGACAGACAGTCTCACTACACTGGGACAGAATCACAGGGAGGGACAGACAGTCTCACTACACTGGGACAGAATCACAGGGAGGGACAGACAGTCTCACGACACTTGGACTGAATCACAGGGAGGGACAGACAGCCTCACTACACTGGGACAGTATCACAGGGAGGGACAGACAGTCTCACTACACCAGGGACAGAATCACAGGGAGGGACAGACAGTCTCACTACACCAGGGACAGAATCACAGGGAGGGACAGACAGTCTCACTGCACCAGGGACAGAATCACAGGGAGGGACAGACAGTCTCACTACACCAGGGACAGAATCACAGGGAGGGACAGACAGTCTCACTACACCAGCGACAGAATCACAGGGAGGGACAGACAGGCTCACTACACCAGGGACAGTATCACAGGGAGGGACAGACAGTCTCACCACACTGGGAGAGAATCACAGGGAGGGACAGACAGTCTCACTGCACCAGGGACAGAATCACAGGGAGGGACAGACAGTCTCACTACACTGGTACAGTATCACAGGGAGGGACAGACAGTCTCACTGCACTTGGACACAATCACACGGAGGTACAGACAGTCTCCCTGCACTGGGTCAGAATCACAGGGAGGGACAGACAGTCTCACTACACTGGGACAGTATCACAGGGAGGGACAGACAGTCTCACTACACTGGGACAGTATCACAGGGAGGGACAGACAGTCTCACTGCACTGGGACAGAATCACTACACTGGGACAGTATCACAGGAAGGGACAGACGGTCTCACTACACCAGGGACAGTATCACAGGGAGGGACAGACAGTCTCACTGCACCAGGGACAGAATCACAGGGAGGGACAGACAGTCTCACGACACTGGGACAGTATCACAGGGAGGGACAGACAGTCTCACTACACTGGGACAGAATCACAGGGAGGGACAGACAGTCTCACTGCACTGGGACAGAATCACAGGGAGGGACAGACAGTCTCACTGCACTGGGACAGAATCACAGGGAGAGTCAGACAGTCTCACTGCACTGGGACATAATCACAGGGAGGGACAGACAGTCTCACTACACTGGGACAGAATCACAGGGAGGGACAGACAGTCTCACTACACTGGGACAGAATCACTACACTGGGACAGAATCACCCCGAGGGCCAGACGGTCTCACTACACCAGGGACAGTATCACAGGGAGGGACAGACAGTCTCACTACACCAGGGACAGAATCACAGGGAGGGACAGACAGTCTCACTACACCAGGGACAGAATCACAGGGAGGGACAGACAGTCTCACTGCACTGGGACAGCATCACAGGGAGGGACAGACAGTCTCACTACACCAGGGACAGAATCACAAGGAGGGACAGACAGTCTCACTACACCAGGGACAGTATCACCGGGAGGGACAGACAGTCTCACTACACTGGGACAGAATCACAGGGAGGGACAGATAGTCTCACTGCACTGGGACAGAATCACCAGGAGGGTCAGACAGTCTCACTGCACCAGGGACAGTATCACAGGGATGGACAGATAGTCTCACTACACCTGGGACAGAATCACAGGGAGGGTCAGACAGTCTCACTGCACCAGGGACAGAATCACAGGGAGGGACAGACAGTCTCACTACACTGGGACAGTATCACAGGGAGGGACAGAGAGTCTCACTACACTGGGACAGTATCACAGGGAGGGACAGACAGTCTCACTACACTGGGACAGTATCACAGGGAGGGACAGACAGTCTCACTGCACTGGAACAGTATCACAGGGAGGGACAGAGAGTCTCACTGCACTGGGACAGAATCACAGGGAAGGACAGACAGTCTCACTACACTGGGACAGTATCACAGGGGGAGCCAGACAGTCTCACGACACTGGGACAGTATCACAGGGAGGGACAGACAGTCTCACTACACTGGGACAGTATCACAGGGAGGGACAGAGAGTCTCACTACACTGGGACAGAATCACAGGGAGGGACAGACAATCTCACTGCACAGGGACAGTATCACAGGGAGAAACAGACAGTCTCACTCCACTGGGACAGTATCACAGGGAGGGACAGACAGTCTCACTACACTGGGACAGTATCACAGGGAGGGACAGACAGTCTCACTACACTGGGACAGTATCACAGGGAGGGACAGACAGTCTCACTACACTGGGACAGTATCACAGGGAGGGACAGACAGTCTCACGACACTGGGACAGTTTCACAGCGAGGGACAGACAGTCTCACTGCACTGGGACAGTATCACAGGGAGAGACAGACATTCGACACCAGGGACAGTATCACAGGGAGGGACAGACAGTCTCACTACACTGGGACAGAATCACCGGGAGGGCCAGACAGTCTCACTGCACCAGGGACAGTATCACAGGGAGGGCCAGACTGTTTCACTACACCAGGGACAGCATCACAGGGAGGGACTGACAGGCTCACTGCACCAGGGACAGAATCACAGGGGGGGGTCAGATCGTCTAACTACACTGGGACAGAATCACAGGGAGAGACAGACAGTCTCACTGCACTTGGACACAATCACACGGAGGGACAGACAGTCTCACTACACTGGGACAGTATCACAGGGAGGAACAGACAGTCTCACCACACTGGGGCAGAATCACCGGGAGGGCCAGACAGTCTCACCACACCAGGGACAGTATCACAGGGATGGACAGACAGGCTCACTGCACTGGAACAGAATCACAGGGAGGGACAGACAGTCTCACTACACTGGGACAGTATCACAGGGAGGGACAGACAGTCTCACTACACTGGGACAGTATCACAGGGAGGGACAGACAGTCTCACTACACTGGGACAGTATCACAGGGAGGGACAGACAGTCTCACTACACTGGGACAGTATCACAGGGAGGGACAGACAGTCTCACGACACTGGGACAGTTTCACAGCGAGGGACAGACAGTCTCACTGCACTGGGACAGTATCACAGGGAGAGACAGACATTCTACACCAGGGACAGTGTCACAGGGAGGGACAGACAGTCTCACTACACTGGGACAGAATCACAGGGAGGGACAGACAGTCTCACTACACTGGGACAGAATCACAGGGAGGGACAGACAGTCTCACTACACTTGGACTGAATCACAGGGAGGGACAGACAGCCTCACTACACTGGGACAGTATCACAGGGAGGGATAGACAGTCTCACTACACCAGGGACAGAATCACAGGGAGGGACAGACAGTCTCACTACACCAGGGACAGAATCACAGGGAGGGACAGACAGTCTCACTGCACCAGGGACAGAATCACAGGGAGGGACAGACAGTCTCACTACACCAGGGACAGAATCACAGGGAGGGACAGACAGTCTCACTACTCCAGGGACAGTATCACAGGGAGGGACAGACAGTCTCACCACACTGGGAGAGAATCACAGGGAGGGACAGACAGTCTCACTGCACTGGGACAGAATCACTACACTGGGACAGTATCACAGGGAGGGACAGACGGTCTCACTACACCAGGGACAGTAGCACAGGGAGGGACAGACAGTCTCACTACACCAGGGACAGAATCACAGGGAGGGACAGACAGTCTCACTACACCAGGGACTGAATCACAGGGAGGGACAGACAGTCTCACTACACTGGGACAGTATCACAGGGAGGGACAGACAGTCTCACTACACTGGGACAGAATCACAGGGAGGGACAGACAGTCTCACTGCACTGGGACATAATCACAGGGAGGGACAGACAGTCTCACTACACTGGGACAGAATCACAGGGAGGGACAGACAGTCTCACTACACTGGGACAGAATCACTACACTGGGACAGAATCACCCCGAGGGCCAGACGGTCTCACTACACCAGGGACAGTATCACAGGGAGGGACAGACAGTCTCACTGCACCAGGGACAGTATCACAGGGAGGGACAGATAGTCTCACTACACCTGGGACAGAATCACAGGGAGGGTCAGACAGTCTCACTACACCAGGGACAGAATCACAGGGAGGGACAGACAGTCTCACTACACTGGGACAGCATCACAGGGAGGGACAGACAGTCTCACTGCACTGGGACAGAATCACCGGGAGGGTCAGACAGTCTCACTGCACCAGGGACAGTATCACAGGGAGGGACAGATAGTCTCACTACACCTGGGACAGAATCACAGGGAGGGTCAGACAGTCTCACTGCACCAGGGACAGTATCACACGGAGGGACAGACAGTCTCACTACACCAGGGACAGTATCACAGGGAGGGACAGACAGTCTCACTACATTGGGACAGTCGCACTTGGAGGGACAGACAGTCTCACTACACTGGGACAGAATCACTACACTGGGACAGAATCACCCCGAGGGCCAGACGGTCTCACTACACCAGGGACAGTATCACAGGGAGGGACAGACAGTCTCACTGCACCAGGGACAGTATCACAGGGAGAGACAGACAGTCTCATTGCACCAAGGACAGTATCACCGGGAGGGACAGACAGTCTCACTACACTGGGACAGAATTACAGGGAGGGACATTCAATCTCACTACACTGCGGACAGTATTGGAGGGAGGGACATACACTGCGGACAGTATTACAGGGAGTGACAGACAGTCTCACTACACTGGGACAGAATCACAGGGAGGGACAGACAGTCTCACTGCACTGGGACAGAATCACAGGGAGGGACAGACAGTCTCACTACACTGGGACAGAATCACAGGGAGGGACAGACAGTCTCACTACACTGGAACAGAATCACAACACTGGGACAGTATCACAGGGAGGGACAGACAGTCTCACTACACTGGGACAGTATCACGGGGAGGGACAGACAGTCTCACTACACTGGGACAGTATCACAGGGAGGGACAGACAGTCTCACTACACTGGGACAGTATCACAGGGAGGGACAGACAGTCTCACTACACTGGGACAGTATCACAGGGAGGGACAGACAGTCTCACTACACTGGGACAGTATCACAGGGAGGGACAGACAGTCTCACTACACTGGGACAGTATCACAGGGAGGGACAGACAGCCTCACGACACTGGGACAGTTTCACAGCGAGGGACAGACAGTCTCACTGCACTGGGACAGTATCACAGGGAGAGACAGACAGTCTCACTACACCAGGGACAGAATCACAGGGAGGGACAGACAGTCTCACTGCACCAGGGACAGAATC
The DNA here is from genome assembly GCF_035084215.1 of Heptranchias perlo. Lineage (NCBI taxonomy): Eukaryota > Metazoa > Chordata > Chondrichthyes > Hexanchiformes > Hexanchidae > Heptranchias > Heptranchias perlo. The sequence goes on from NC_090355.1 coordinate 1,290,251, forward strand.
ACAGGGAGGGACAGACAGTCTCACTACACCAGGGACAGAATCACAGGGAGGGACAGACAGTCTCACTACACCAGCGACAGAATCACAGGGAGGGACAGACAGGCTCACTACACCAGGGACAGTATCACAGGGAGGGACAGACAGTCTCACTGCACTTGGACACAATCACACGGAGGGACAGACAGTCTCACTACACTGGGACAGTATCACAGGGAGGAACAGACAGTCTCACCACACTGGGGCAGAATCACCGGGAGGGCCAGACAGTCTCACCACACCAGGGACAGTATCACAGGGATGGACAGACAGGCTCACTACACTGGAACAGAATCACAGGGAGGGACAGACAGTCTCACTACACTGGGACAGTATCACAGGGAGGGACAGACAGTCTCACTACACTGGGACAGTATCACAGGGAGGGACAGACAGTCTCACTACACTGGGACAGTATCACAGGGAGGGACAGACAGTCTCACTACACTGGGACAGTATCACAGGGAGGGACAGACAGTCTCACGACACTGGGACAGTTTCACAGCGAGGGACAGACAGTCTCACTGCACTGGGACAGTATCACAGGGAGAGACAGACATTCTACACCAGGGACAGTGTCACAGGGAGGGACAGACAGTCTCACTACACTGGGACAGAATCACAGGGAGGGACAGACAGTCTCACTACACTGGGACAGAATCACAGGGAGGGACAGACAGTCTCACTACACTTGGACTGAATCACAGGGAGGGACAGACAGCCTCACTACACTGGGACAGTATCACAGGGAGGGATAGACAGTCTCACTACACCAGGGACAGAATCACAGGGAGGGACAGACAGTCTCACTACACCAGGGACAGAATCACAGGGAGGGACAGACAGTCTCACTGCACCAGGGACAGAATCACAGGGAGGGACAGACAGTCTCACTACACCAGGGACAGAATCACAGGGAGGGACAGACAGTCTCACTACACCAGGGACAGTATCACAGGGAGGGACAGACAGTCTCACCACACTGGGAGAGAATCACAGGGAGGGACAGACAGTCTCACTGCACTGGGACAGAATCACTACACTGGGACAGTATCACAGGGAGGGACAGACGGTCTCACTACACCAGGGACAGTAGCACAGGGAGGGACAGACAGTCTCACTACACCAGGGACAGAATCACAGGGAGGGACAGACAGTCTCACTACACCAGGGACTGAATCACAGGGAGGGACAGACAGTCTCACTACACTGGGACAGTATCACAGGGAGGGACAGACAGTCTCACTACACTGGGACAGAATCACAGGGAGGGACAGACAGTCTCACTACACTGGGACAGAATCACAGGGAGAGACAGACAGTCTCACTGCACTGGGACATAATCACAGGGAGGGACAGACAGTCTCACTACACTGGGACAGAATCACAGGGAGGGACAGACAGTCTCACTACACTGGGACAGTCTCACTACACTGGGACAGAATCACTACACTGGGACAGAATCACCCCGAGGGCCAGACGGTCTCACTACACCAGGGACAGTATCACAGGGAGGGACAGACAGTCTCACTACACCAGGGACAGAATCACAGGGAGGGACAGACAGTCTCACTGCACCAGGGACAGTATCACAGGGAGGGACAGATAGTCTCACTACACCTGGGACAGAATCACAGGGAGGGTCAGACAGTCTCACTACACCAGGGACAGAATCACAGGGAGGGACAGACAGTCTCACTACACTGGGACAGCATCACAGGGAGGGACAGACAGTCTCACTGCACTGGGACAGAATCACCGGGAGGGTCAGACAGTCTCACTGCACCAGGGACAGTATCACAGGGAGGGACAGATAGTCTCACTACACCTGGGACAGAATCACAGGGAGGGTCAGACAGTCTCACTGCACCAGGGACAGTATCACACGGAGGCACAGACAGTCTCACTACACCAGGGACAGTATCACAGGGAGGGACAGACAGTCTCACTACATTGGGACAGTCGCACTTGGAGGGACAGACAGTCTCACTACACTGGGACAGAATCACTACACTGGGACAGAATCACCCCGAGGGCCAGACGGTCTCACTACACCAGGGACAGTATCACAGGGAGGGACAGACAGTCTCACTACACCAGGGACAGTATCACAGGGAGAGACAGACAGTCTCATTGCACCAAGGACAGTATCACCGGGAGGGACAGACAGTCTCACTACACTGGGACAGAATTACAGGGAGGGACATTCAATCTCACTACACTGCGGACAGTATTGGAGGGAGGGACATACACTGCGGACAGTATTACAGGGAGTGACAGACAGTCTCACTACACTGGGACAGAATCACAGGGAGGGACAGACAGTCTCACTGCACTGGGACAGAATCACAGGGAGGGACAGACAGTCTCACTACACTGGGACAGAATCACAGGGAGGGACAGACAGTCTCACTACACTGGAACAGAATCACAACACTGGGACAGTATCACAGGGAGGGACAGACAGTCTCACTACACTGGGACAGTATCACAGGGAGGGACAGACAGTCTCACTACACTGGGACAGTATCACAGGGAGGGACAGACAGTCTCACTACACTGGGACAGTATCACAGGGAGGGACAGACAGTCTCACTACACTGGGACAGTATCACAGGGAGGGACAGACAGTCTCACTACACTGGGACAGTATCACAGGGAGGGACAGACAGTCTCACTACACTGGGACAGTATCACAGGGAGGGACAGACAGCCTCACGACACTGGGACAGTTTCACAGCGAGGGACAGACAGTCTCACTGCACTGGGACAGTATCACAGGGAGAGACAGACAGTCTCACTGCACCAGGGACAGAATCACAGGGAGGGACAGACAGTCTCACTACACCAGGGACAGAATCACAGGGAGGGACAGACAGTCTCACTACACCAGCGACAGAATCACAGGGAGGGACAGACAGGCTCACTACACCAGGGACAGTATCACAGGGAGGGACAGACAGTCTCACCACACTGGGAGAGAATCACAGGGAGGGACAGACAGTCTCACTGCACCAGGGACAGAATCACAGGGAGGGACAGAGAGTCTCACTACACTGGGACAGTATCACAGAGAGGGACAGACAGTCTCACTACACTGGGACAGTATCACCGGGAGGGACAGACAGTCTCACTACACTGGGACAGAATTACAGGGAGGGACATTCAATCTCACTACACTGCGGACAGTATTGGAGGGAGGGACATACACTGCGGACAGTATTACAGGGAGTGACAGACAGTCTCACTACACTGGGACAGAATCACAGGGAGGGACAGACAGTCTCACTGCACTGGGACAGAATCACAGGGAGGGACAGACAGTCTCACTACACTGGGACAGAATCACAGGGAGGGACAGACAGTCTCACTACACTGGAACAGAATCACAACACTGGGACAGTATCACAGGGAGGGACAGACAGTCTCACTACACTGGGACAGTATCACAGGGAGGGACAGACAGTCTCACTACACTGGGACAGTATCACAGGGAGGGACAGACAGTCTCACTACACTGGGACAGTATCACAGGGAGGGACAGACAGTCTCACTACACTGGGACAGTATCACAGGGAGGGACAGACAGTCTCACTACACTGGGACAGTATCACAGGGAGGGACAGACAGTCTCACTACACTGGGACAGTATCACAGGGAGGGACAGACAGCCTCACGACACTGGGACAGTTTCACAGCGAGGGACAGACAGTCTCACTGCACTGGGACAGTATCACAGGGAGAGACAGACAGTCTCACTGCACCAGGGACAGAATCACAGGGAGGGACAGACAGTCTCACTACACCAGGGACAGAATCACAGGGAGGGACAGACAGTCTCACTACACCAGCGACAGAATCACAGGGAGGGACAGACAGGCTCACTACACCAGGGACAGTATCACAGGGAGGGACAGACAGTCTCACCACACTGGGAGAGAATCACAGGGAGGGACAGACAGTCTCACTGCACCAGGGACAGAATCACAGGGAGGGACAGAGAGTCTCACTACACTGGGACAGTATCACAGAGAGGGACAGACAGTCTCACTACACTGGGACAGTATCACAGGGAGGGACAGACAGTCTCACTACCCTGGGACAGTATCACAGGGAGGGACAGACAGTCTCACTACACTGGGACAGTATCACAGGGAGGGACAGACAGTCTCACTACACTGGGACAGTATCACAGGGAGGGACAGACAGTCTCACGACACTGGGACAGTTTCACAGCGAGGGACAGACAGTCTCACTGCACTGGGACAGTATCACAGGGAGAGACAGACTTTCTACACCAGGGACAGTATCACAGGGAGGGACAGACAGTCTCACTACACTGGGACAGAATCACAGGGAGGGACAGACAGTCTCACTACACTGGGACAGAATCACAGGGAGGGACAGACAGTCTCACTACACTTGGACTGAATCACAGGGAGGGACAGACAGCCTCACTACACTGGGACAGTATCACAGGGAGGGACAGACAGTCTCACTACACCAGGGACAGAATCACAGGGAGGGACAGACAGTCTCACTACACCAGGGACAGAATCACAGGGAGGGACAGACAGTCTCACTGCACCAGGGACAGAATCACAGGGAGGGACAGACAGTCTCACTACACCAGGGACAGAATCACAGGGAGGGACAGACAGTCTCACTACACCAGCGACAGAATCACAGGGAGGGACAGACAGGCTCACTACACCAGGGACAGTATCACAGGGAGGGACAGACAGTCTCACCACACTGGGAGAGAATCACAGGGAGGGACAGACAGTCTCACTGCACCAGGGACAGAATCACAGGGAGGGACAGACAGTCTCCCTGCACTGGGTCAGAATCACAGGGAGGGACAGACAGTCTCACTACACTGGGACAGTATCACAGGGAGGGACAGACAGTCTCACTACACTGGGACAGTATCACAGGGAGGGACAGACAGTCTCACTGCACTGGGACAGAATCACTACACTGGGACAGTATCACAGGAAGGGACAGACGGTCTCACTACACCAGGGACAGTATCACAGGGAGGGACAGACAGTCTCACTACACCAGGGACAGAATCACAGGGAGGGACAGACAGTCTCACTACACTGGGACAGTATCACAGGGAGGGACAGACAGTCTCACTACACTGGGACAGAATCACAGGGAGGGACAGACAGTCTCACTACACTGGGACAGAATCACAGGGAGGGACAGACAGTCTCACTACACCAGGGACAGAATCACAGGGAGGGACAGACAGTCTCACTGCACCAGGGACAGAATCACAGGGAGGGACAGACAGTCTCACTGCACTGGGACAGCATCACAGGGAGGGACAGACAGTCTCACTGCACCAGGGACAGAATCACAAGGAGGGACAGACAGTCTCACTACACCAGGGACAGTATCACCGGGAGGGACAGACAGTCTCACTACACTGGGACAGAATCACAGGGAGGGACAGATAGTCTCACTGCACTGGGACAGAATCACCAGGAGGGTCAGACAGTCTCACTGCACCAGGGACAGTATCACAGGGAGGGACAGATAGTCTCACTACACCTGGGACAGAATCACAGGGAGGGTCAGACAGTCTCACTGCACCAGGGACAGAATCACAGGGAGGGACAGACAGTCTCACTACACTGGGACAGTATCACAGGGAGGGACAGAGAGTCTCACTACACTGGGACAGTATCACAGGGAGGGACAGACAGTCTCACTAAACTGGGACAGTATCACAGGGAGGGACAGACAGTCTCACTACACTAGGACAGTATCACAGGGAGGGACAGAGAGTCTCACTGCACTGGGACAGAATCACAGGTAAGGACAGACAGTCTCACTACACTGGGACAGTATCACAGGGGGAGCCAGACAGTCTCACGACACTCGGACAGTATCACAGGGAGGGACAGACAGTCTCACTGCACTGGGACAGTATCACAGGGAGGGACAGAGAGTCTCACTACACTGGGACAGAATCACAGGGAGGGACAGACAATCTCACTGCACAGGGACAGTATCACAGGGAGAAACAGACAGTCTCACTACACTGGGACAGTATCACAGGGAGGGACAGACAGTCTCACTACACTGGGACAGTATCACAGGGATGGACAGACAGTCTCACTACACTGGGACAGTATCACAGGGAGGGACAGACAGTCTCACTACACTGGGACAGTATCACAGGGAGGGACAGACAGTCTCACGACACTGGGACAGTTTCACAGCGAGGGACAGACATTCTACACCAGGGACAGTATCACAGGGAGGGACAGACAGTCTCACTACACTGGGACAGAATCACCGGGAGGGCCAGACAGTCTCACTGCACCAGGGACAGTATCACAGGGAGAAACAGACAGTCTCACTACACTGGGACAGTATCACAGGGAGGGACAGACAGTCTCACTACACTGGGACAGTATCACAGGGAGGGACAGACAGTCTCACTACACTGGGACAGTATCACAGGGAGGGACAGACAGTCTCACTACACTGGGACAGTATCACAGGGAGGGACAGACAGTCTCACGACACTGGGACAGTTTCACAGCGAGGGACAGACATTCTACACCAGGGACAGTATCACAGGGAGGGACAGACAGTCTCACTACACTGGGACAGAATCACCGGGAGGGCCAGACAGTCTCACTGCACCAGGGACAGTATCACAGGGAGGGCCAGACTGTTTCACTACACCAGGGACAGCATCACAGGGAGGGACTGACAGGCTCACTGCACCAGGGACAGAATCACAGTGGGGGGTCAGATCGTCTAACTACACTGGGACAGAATCACAGGGAGAGACAGACAGTCTCACTGCACTTGGACACAATCACAGGGAGGGACAGACAGTCTCACTACACTGGGACAGAATCACAGGGAGGGACAGACAGTCTCACTACACTGGGACAGAATCACAGGGAGGGACAGACAGTCTCACTACACCAGGGACAGAATCACACGGAGGGACAGACAGTCTCACTACACCAGGGACAGAATCACAGGGAGGGACAGACAGTCTCACTGCACTGGGACAGCATCACAGGGAGGGACAGACAGTCTCACTGCACCAGGGACAGAATCACAAGGAGGGACAGACAGTCTCACTACACCAGGGACAGTATCACCGGGAGGGACAGACAGTCTCACTACACTGGGACAGAATCACAGGGAGGGACAGATAGTCTCACTGCACTGGGACAGAATCACCAGGAGGGTCAGACAGTCTCACTGCACCAGGGACAGTATCACAGGGAGGGACAGATAGTCTCACTACACCTGGGACAGAATCACAGGGAGGGTCAGACAGTCTCACTGCACCAGGGACAGAATCACAGGGAGGGACAGACAGTCTCACTACACTGGGACAGTATCACAGGGAGGGACAGAGAGTCTCACTACACTGGGACAGTATCACAGGGAGGGACAGACAGTCTCACTAAACTGGGACAGTATCACAGGGAGGGACAGACAGTCTCACTACACTAGGACAGTATCACAGGGAGGGACAGAGAGTCTCACTGCACTGGGACAGAATCACAGGGAAGGACAGACAGTCTCACTACACTGGGACAGTATCACAGGGGGAGCCAGACAGTCTCACGACACTCGGACAGTATCACAGGGAGGGACAGACAGTCTCACTACACTGGGACAGTATCACAGGGAGGGACAGAGAGTCTCACTACACTGGGACAGAATCACAGGGAGGGACAGACAATCTCACTGCACAGGGACAGTATCACAGGGAGAAACAGACAGTCTCACTACACTGGGACAGTATCACAGGGAGGGACAGACAGTCTCACTACACTGGGACAGTATCACAGGGATGGACAGACAGTCTCACTACACTGGGACAGTATCACAGGGAGGGACAGACAGTCTCACTACACTGGGACAGTATCACAGGGAGGGACAGACAGTCTCACGACACTGGGACAGTTTCACAGCGAGGGACAGACATTCTACACCAGGGACAGTATCACAGGGAGGGACAGACAGTCTCACTACACTGGGACAGAATCACCGGGAGGGCCAGACAGTCTCACTGCACCAGGGACAGTATCACAGGGAGAAACAGACAGTCTCACTACACTGGGACAGTATCACAGGGAGGGACAGACAGTCTCACTACACTGGGACAGTATCACAGGGAGGGACAGACAGTCTCACTACACTGGGACAGTATCACAGGGAGGGACAGACAGTCTCACTACACTGGGACAGTATCACAGGGAGGGACAGACAGTCTCACGACACTGGGACAGTTTCACAGCGAGGGACAGACATTCTACACCAGGGACAGTATCACAGGGAGGGACAGACAGTCTCACTACACTGGGACAGAATCACCGGGAGGGCCAGACAGTCTCACTGCACCAGGGACAGTATCACAGGGAGGGCCAGACTGTTTCACTACACCAGGGACAGCATCACAGGGAGGGACTGACAGGCTCACTGCACCAGGGACAGAATCACAGGGGGGGGTCAGATCGTCTAACTACACTGGGACAGAATCACAGGGAGAGACAGACAGTCTCACTGCACTTGGACACAATCACACGGAGGGACAGACAGTCTCACTACACTGGGACAGTATCACAGGGAGGAACAGACAGTCTCACCACACTGGGGCAGAATCACCGGGAGGGCCAGACAGTCTCACCACACCAGGGACAGTATCACAGGGATGGACAGACAGGCTCACTACACTGGAACAGAATCACAGGGAGGGACAGACAGTCTCACTACACTGGGACAGTATCACAGGGAGGGACAGACAGTCTCACTACACTGGGACAGTATCACAGGGAGGGACAGACAGTCTCACTACACTGGGACAGTATCACAGGGAGGGACAGACAGTCTCACTACACTGGGACAGTATCACAGGGAGGGACAGACAGTCTCACTGCACTGGGACAGTATCACAGGGAGAGACAGACATTCTACACCAGGAACAGTGTCACAGGGAGGGACAGACAGTCTCACTACACTGGGACAGAATCACAGGGAGGGACAGACAGTCTCACTACACTGGGACAGAATCACAGGGAGGAACAGACAGTCTCACTACACTTGGACTGAATCACAGGGAGGGACAGACAGCCTCACCACACTGGGACAGTATCACAGGGAGGGATGGACAGTCTCACTACACCAGGGACAGAATCACAGGGAGGGACAGACAGTCTCACTACACCAGGGACAGAATCACAGGGAGGGACAGACAGTCTCACTGCACCAGGGACAGAATCACAGGGAGGGACAGACAGTCTCACTACACCAGGGACAGAATCACAGGGAGGGACAGACAGTCTCACTACACCAGGGACAGTATCACAGGGAGGGACAGACAGTCTCACCACACTGGGAGAGAATCACAGGGAGGGACAGACAGTCTCACTGCACTGGGACAGAATCACTACACTGGGACAGTATCACAGGGAGGGACAGACGGTCTCACTACACCAGGGACAGAATCACAGGGAGGGACAGACAGTCTCACTACACCAGGGACTGAATCACAGGGAGGGACAGACAGTCTCACTACACTGGGACAGTATCACAGGGAGGGACAGACAGTCTCACTACACTGGGACAGAATCACAGGGAGGGACAGACAGTCTCACTACACTGGGACAGAATCACAGGGAGAGACAGACAGTCTCACTGCACTGGGACATAATCACAGGGAGGGACAGACAGTCTCACTACACTGGGACAGAATCACAGGGAGGGACAGACAGTCTCACTACACTGGGACAGAATCACTACACTGGGACAGAATCACCCCGAGGGCCAGACGGTCTCACTACACCAGGGACAGTATCACAGGGAGGGACAGACAGTCTCACTACACCAGGGACAGAATCACAGGGAGGGACAGACAGTCTCACTGCACCAGGGACAGTATCACAGGGAGGGACAGATAGTCTCACTACACCTGGGACAGAATCACAGGGAGGGTCAGACAGTCTCACTACACCAGGGACAGAATCACAGGGAGGGACAGACAGTCTCACTACACTGGGACAGCATCACAGGGAGGGACAGACAGTCTCACTGCACCAGGGACAGAATCACAGGGAGGGACAGACAGTCTCACTGCACCAGGGACAGTATCACCGGGAGGGACAGACAGTCTCACTACACTGGGACAGAATCACAGGGAGGGACAGATAGTCTCACTGCACTGGGACAGAATCACCGGGAGGGTCAGACAGTCTCACTGCACCAGGGACAGTATCACAGGGAGGGACAGATAGTCTCACTACACCTGGGACAGAATCACAGGGAGGGTCAGACAGTCTCACTGCACCAGGGACAGTATCACACGGAGGGACAGACAGTCTCACTACACCAGGGACAGTATCACAGGGAGGGACAGACAGTCTCACTACATTGGGACAGTCGCACTTGGAGGGACAGACAGTCTCACTACACTGGGACAGAATCACTACACTGGGACAGAATCACCCCGAGGGCCAGACGGTCTCACTACACCAGGGACAGTATCACAGGGAGGGACAGACAGTCTCACTACACCAGGGACAGTATCACAGGGAGAGACAGACAGTCTCATTGCACCAAGGACAGTATCACCGGGAGGGACAGACAGTCTCACTACACTGGGACAGAATTACAGGGAGGGACATTCAATCTCACTACACTGCGGACAGTATTGGAGGGAGGGACATACACTGCGGACAGTATTACAGGGAGTGACAGACAGTCTCACTACACTGGGACAGAATCACTACACTGGGACAGTATCACAGGGAGGGACAGACAGTCTCACTGCACTGGGACAGTATCACAGGGAGGGACAGACAGTCTCACTACACTGGGACAGTATCACAGGGAGGGACAGACAGTCTCACTACACTGGGACAGTATCACAGGGGGAGCCAGACAGTCTCACGACACTGGGACAGTATCACAGGGAGGGACAGACAGTCTCACTACACTGGGACAGTATCACAGGGAGGGACAGAGAGTCTCACTACACTGGGACAGAATCACAGGGAGGGACAGACAATCTCACTGCACAGGGACAGTATCACAGGGAGAAACAGACAGTCTCACTACACTGGGACAGTATCACAGGGAGGGACAGACAGTCTCACTACACTGGGACAGTATCACAGGGAGGGACAGACAGTCTCACTACACTGGGACAGTATCACAGGGAGGGACAGACAGTCTCACGACACTGGGACAGTATCACAGGGAGGGACAGACAGTCTCACGACACTGGGACAGTTTCACAGCGAGGGACAGACAGTCTCACTGCACTGGGACAGTATCACAGGGAGAGACAGACATTCTACACCAGGGACAGTGTCACAGGGAGGGACAGACAGTCTCACTACACTGGGACAGAATCACAGGGAGGGACAGACAGTCTCACTACACTGGGACAGAATCACAGGGAGGGACAGACAGTCTCACTACACTTGGACTGAATCACAGGGAGGGACAGACAGCCTCACTACACTGGGACAGTATCACCGGGAGGGACAGACAGTCTCACTACACTGGGACAGAATCACAGGGAGGGACAGATAGTCTCACTGCACTGGGACAGAATCACCAGGAGGGTCAGACAGTCTCACTGCACCAGGGACAGTATCACAGGGAGGGACAGATAGTCTCACTACACCTGGGACAGAATCACAGGGAGGGTCAGACAGTCTCACTGCACCAGGGACAGAATCACAGGGAGGGACAGACAGTCTCACTACACTGGGACAGTATCACAGGGAGGGACAGAGAGTCTCACTACACTGGGACAGTATCACAGGGAGGGACAGACAGTCTCACTACACTGGGACAGAATCACAGGGAGGGACAGACAGTCTCACTACACTGGGACAGAATCACAGGGAGAGACAGACAGTCTCACTGCACTGGGACATAATCACAGGGAGGGACAGACAGTCTCACTACACTGGGACAGAATCACAGGGAGGGACAGACAGTCTCACTACACTGGGACAGAATCACTACACTGGGACAGAATCACCCCGAGGGCCAGACGGTCTCACGACACCAGGGACAGTATCACAGGGAGGGACAGACAGTCTCACTACACCAGGGACAGAATCACAGGGAGGGACAGACAGTCTCACTGCACCAGGGACAGTATCACAGGGAGGGACAGATAGTCTCACTACACCTGGGACAGAATCACAGGGAGGGTCAGACAGTCTCACTACACCAGGGACAGAATCACAGGGAGGGACAGACAGTCTCACTGCACTGGGACAGCATCACAGGGAGGGACAGACAGTCTCACTGCACCAGGGACAGAATCACAGGGAGGGACAGACAGTCTCACTGCACCAGGGACAGTATCACCGGGAGGGACAGACAGTCTCACTACACTGGGACAGAATCACAGGGAGGGACAGATAGTCTCACTGCACTGGGACAGAATCACCGGGAGGGTCAGACAGTCTCACTGCACCAGGGACAGTATCACAGGGAGGGACAGATAGTCTCACTACACCTGGGACAGAATCACAGGGAGGGTCAGGCAGTCTCACTGCACCAGGGACAGTATCACACGGAGGGACAGACAGTCTCACTACACCAGGGACAGTATCACAGGGAGGGACAGACAGTCTCACTACATTGGGACAGTCGCACTTGGAGGGACAGACAGTCTCACTACACTGGGACAGAATCACTACACTGGGACAGAATCACCCCGAGGGCCAGACGGTCTCACTACACCAGGGACAGTATCACAGGGAGGGACAGACAGTCTCACTACACCAGGGACAGTATCACAGGGAGAGACAGACAGTCTCATTGCACCAAGGACAGTATCACCGGGAGGGACAGACAGTCTCACTACACTGGGACAGAATTACAGGGAGGGACATTCAATCTCACTGCACTGCGGACAGTATTGGAGGGAGGGACATACACTGCGGACAGTATTAGAGGGAGTGACAGACAGTCTCACTACACTGGGACAGAATCACTACACTGGGACAGTATCACAGGGAGGGACAGACAGTCTCACTGCACTGGGACAGTATCACAGGGAGGGACAGACAGTCTCACTACACTGGGACAGTATCACAGGGAGGGACAGACAGTCTCACTACACTGGGACAGTATCACAGGGGGAGCCAGACAGTCTCACGACACTGGGACAGTATCACAGGGAGGGACAGACAGTCTCACTACACTGGGACAGTATCACAGGGAGGGACAGAGAGTCTCACTACACTGGGACAGAATCACAGGGAGGGACAGACAATCTCACTGCACAGGGACAGTATCACAGGGAGAAACAGACAGTCTCACTACACTGGGACAGTATCACAGGGAGGGACAGACAGTCTCACTACACTGGGACAGTATCACAGGGAGGGACAGACAGTCTCACTACACTGGGACAGTATCACAGGGAGGGACAGACAGTCTCACTACACTGGGACAGTATCACAGGGAGGGACAGACAGTCTCACGACACTGGGACAGTTTCACAGCGAGGGACAGACAGTCTCACTGCACTGGGACAGTATCACAGGGAGAGACAGACATTCTACACCAGGGACAGTGTCACAGGGAGGGACAGACAGTCTCACTACACTGGGACAGAATCACAGGGAGGGACAGACAGTCTCACTACACTGGGACAGAATCACAGGGAGGGACAGACAGTCTCACTACACTTGGACTGAATCACAGGGAGGGACAGACAGCCTCACTACACTGGGACAGTATCACCGGGAGGGACAGACAGTCTCACTACACTGGGACAGAATCACAGGGAGGGACAGATAGTCTCACTGCACTGGGACAGAATCACCAGGAGGGTCAGACAGTCTCACTGCACCAGGGACAGTATCACAGGGAGGGACAGATAGTCTCACTACACCTGGGACAGAATCACAGGGAGGGTCAGACAGTCTCACTGCACCAGGGACAGAATCACAGGGAGGGACAGACAGTCTCACTACACTGGGACAGTATCACAGGGAGGGACAGAGAGTCTCACTACACTGGGACAGTATCACAGGGAGGGACAGACAGTCTCACTAAACTGGGACAGTATCACAGGGAGGGACAGACAGTCTCACTACACTAGGACAGTATCACAGGGAGGGACAGAGAGTCTCACTGCACTGGGACAGAATCACAGGGAAGGACAGACAGTCTCACTACACTGGGACAGTATCACAGGGGGAGCCAGACAGTCTCACGACACTCGGACAGTATCACAGGGAGGGACAGACAGTCTCACTACACTGGGACAGTATCACAGGGAGGGACAGAGAGTCTCACTACACTGGGACAGAATCACAGGGAGGGACAGACAATCTCACTGCACAGGGACAGTATCACAGGGAGAAACAGACAGTCTCACTACACTGGGACAGTATCACAGGGAGGGACAGACAGTCTCACTACACTGGGACAGTATCACAGGGATGGACAGACAGTCTCACTGCACTGGGACAGTATCACAGGGAGGGACAGACAGTCTCACTACACTGGGACAGTATCACAGGGAGGGACAGACAGTCTCACGACACTGGGACAGTTTCACAGCGAGGGACAGACATTCTACACCAGGGACAGTATCACAGGGAGGGACAGACAGTCTCACTACACTGGGACAGAATCACCGGGAGGGCCAGACAGTCTCACTGCACCAGGGACAGTATCACAGGGAGAAACAGACAGTCTCACTACACTGGGACAGTATCACAGGGAGGGACAGACAGTCTCACTACACTGGGACAGTATCACAGGGAGGGACAGACAGTCTCACTACACTGGGACAGTATCACAGGGAGGGACAGACAGTCTCACTACACTGGGACAGTATCACAGGGAGGGACAGACAGTCTCACGACACTGGGACAGTTTCACAGCGAGGGACAGACATTCTACACCAGGGACAGTATCACAGGGAGGGACAGACAGTCTCACTACACTGGGACAGAATCACCGGGAGGGCCAGACAGTCTCACTGCACCAGGGACAGTATCACAGGGAGGGCCAGACTGTTTCACTACACCAGGGACAGCATCACAGGGAGGGACTGACAGGCTCACTGCACCAGGGACAGAATCACAGGGGGGGGTCAGATCGTCTAACTACACTGGGACAGAATCACAGGGAGAGACAGACAGTCTCACTGCACTTGGACACAATCACACGGAGGGACAGACAGTCTCACTACACTGGGACAGTATCACAGGGAGGAACAGACAGTCTCACCACACTGGGGCAGAATCACCGGGAGGGCCAGACAGTCTCACCACACCAGGGACAGTATCACAGGGATGGACAGACAGGCTCACTACACTGGAACAGAATCACAGGGAGGGACAGACAGTCTCACTACACTGGGACAGAATCACAGGGAGGGACAGATAGTCTCACTGCACTGGGACAGAATCACCGGGAGGGTCAGACAGTCTCACTGCACCAGGGACAGTATCACAGGGAGGGACAGACAGTCTCACTACACTGGGACAGTATCACAGGGAGGGACAGACAGTCTCACGACACTGGGACAGTTTCACAGCGAGGGACAGACAGTCTCACTGCACTGGGACAGTATCACAGGGAGAGACAGACATTCTACACCAGGGACAGTGTCACAGGGAGGGACAGACAGTCTCACTACACTGGGACAGAATCACAGGGAGGGACAGACAGTCTCACTACACTTGGACTGAATCACAGGGAGGGACAGACAGCCTCACCACACTGGGACAGTATCACAGGGAGGGATGGACAGTCTCACTACACCAGGGACAGAATCACAGGGAGGGACAGACAGTCTCACTACACCAGGGACAGAATCACAGGGAGGGACAGACAGTCTCACTGCACCAGGGACAGAATCACAGGGAGGGACAGACAGTCTCACTACACCAGGGACAGAATCACAGGGAGGGACAGACAGTCTCACTACACCAGGGACAGTATCACAGGGAGGGACAGACAGTCTCACCACACTGGGAGAGAATCACAGGGAGGGACAGACAGTCTCACTGCACTGGGACAGAATCACTACACTGGGACAGTATCACAGGGAGGGACAGACGGTCTCACTACACCAGGGACAGTATCACAGGGAGGGACAGACAGTCTCACTACACCAGGGACAGAATCACAGGGAGGGACAGACAGTCTCACTACACCAGGGACTGAATCACAGGGAGGGACAGACAGTCTCACTACACTGGGACAGTATCACAGGGAGGGACAGACAGTCTCACTACACTGGGACAGAATCACAGGGAGGGACAGACAGTCTCACTACACTGGGACAGAATCACAGGGAGAGACAGACAGTCTCACTGCACTGGGACATAATCACAGGGAGGGACAGACAGTCTCACTACACTGGGACAGAATCACAGGGAGGGACAGACAGTCTCACTACACTGGGACAGAATCACTACACTGGGACAGAATCACCCCGAGGGCCAGACGGTCTCACTACACCAGGGACAGTATCACAGGGAGGGACAGACAGTCTCACTACACCAGGGACAGAATCACAGGGAGGGACAGACAGTCTCACTGCACCAGGGACAGTATCACAGGGAGGGACAGATAGTCTCACTACACCTGGGACAGAATCACAGGGAGGGTCAGACAGTCTCACTACACCAGGGACAGAATCACAGGGAGGGACAGACAGTCTCACTGCACTGGGACAGCATCACAGTGAGGGACAGACAGTCTCACTGCACCAGGGACAGAATCACAGGGAGGGACAGACAGTCTCACTGCACCAGGGACAGTATCACCGGGAGGGACAGACAGTCTCACTACACTGGGACAGAATCACAGGGAGGGACAGATAGTCTCACTGCACTGGGACAGAATCACCGGGAGGGTCAGACAGTCTCACTGCACCAGGGACAGTATCACAGGGAGGGACAGATAGTCTCACTACACCTGGGACAGAATCACAGGGAGGGTCAGACAGTCTCACTGCACCAGGGACAGTATCACACGGAGGGACAGACAGTCTCACTACACCAGGGACAGTATCACAGGGAGGGACAGACAGTCTCACTACATTGGGACAGTCGCACTTGGAGGGACAGACAGTCTCACTACACTGGGACAGTATCACAGGGAGGGACAGACAGTCTCACTACACTGGGACAGTATCACAGGGAGGGACAGACAGTCTCACTACACTGGGACAGTATCACAGGGAGGGACAGACAGTCTCACTGCACTGCGACAGTATCACAGGGAGGGACAGACAGTCTCACTACACCTGGGACAGAATCACAGGGAGGGTCAGACAGTCTCACTGCACCAGGGACAGTATCACAGGGAGGGACAGACAGTCTCACTACACTGGGACAGTATCACAGGGAGGGACAGACAGTCTCACTACACTGGGACAGTATCACAGGGAGGGACAGACAGTCTCACGACACTGGGACAGTTTCACAGCGAGGGACAGACAGTCTCACTGCACTGGGACAGTATCACAGGGAGAGACAGACATTCTACACCAGGGACAGTGTCACAGGGAGGGACAGACAGTCTCACTACACTGGGACAGAATCACAGGGAGGGACAGACAGTCTCACTACACTTGGACTGAATCACAGGGAGGGACAGACAGCCTCACCACACTGGGACAGTATCACAGGGAGGGATGGACAGTCTCACTACACCAGGGACAGAATCACAGGGAGGGACAGACAGTCTCACTACACCAGGGACAGAATCACAGGGAGGGACAGACAGTCTCACTGCACCAGGGACAGAATCACAGGGAGGGACAGACAGTCTCACTACACCAGGGACAGAATCACAGGGAGGGACAGACAGTCTCACTACACCAGGGACAGTATCACAGGGAGGGACAGACAGTCTCACCACACTGGGAGAGAATCACAGGGAGGGACAGACAGTCTCACTGCACTGGGACAGAATCACTACACTGGGACAGTATCACAGGGAGGGACAGACGGTCTCACTACACCAGGGACAGTATCACAGGGAGGGACAGACAGTCTCACTACACCAGGGACAGAATCACAGGGAGGGACAGACAGTCTCACTACACCAGGGACTGAATCACAGGGAGGGACAGACAGTCTCACTACACTGGGACAGTATCACAGGGAGGGACAGACAGTCTCACTACACTGGGACAGAATCACAGGGAGGGACAGACAGTCTCACTACACTGGGACAGAATCACAGGGAGAGACAGACAGTCTCACTGCACTGGGACATAATCACAGGGAGGGACAGACAGTCTCACTACACTGGGACAGAATCACAGGGAGGGACAGACAGTCTCACTACACTGGGACAGAATCACTGCACTGGGACAGAATCACCCCGAGGGCCAGACGGTCTCACTACACCAGGGACAGTATCACAGGGAGGGACAGACAGTCTCACTACACCAGGGACAGAATCACAGGGAGGGACAGACAGTCTCACTGCACCAGGGACAGTATCACAGGGAGGGACAGATAGTCTCACTACACCTGGGACAGAATCACAGGGAGGGTCAGACAGTCTCACTACACCAGGGACAGAATCACAGGGAGGGACAGACAGTCTCACTACACTGGGACAGCATCACAGGGAGGGACAGACAGTCTCACTGCACCAGGGACAGAATCACAGGGAGGGACAGACAGTCTCACTGCACCAGGGACAGTATCACCGGGAGGGACAGACAGTCTCACTACACTGGGACAGAATCACAGGGAGGGACAGATAGTCTCACTGCACTGGGACAGAATCACCGGGAGGGTCAGACAGTCTCACTGCACCAGGGACAGTATCACAGGGAGGGACAGATAGTCTCACTACACCTGGGACAGAATCACAGGGAGGGTCAGACAGTCTCACTGCACCAGGGACAGTATCACACGGAGGGACAGACAGTCTCACTACACCAGGGACAGTATCACAGGGAGGGACAGACAGTCTCACTACACTGGGACAGAATCACTACACTGGGACAGAATCACCCCGAGGGCCAGACGGTCTCACTACACCAGGGACAGTATCACAGGGAGGGACAGACAGTCTCACTACACCAGGGACAGTATCACAGGGAGAGACAGACAGTCTCATTGCACCAAGGACAGTATCACCGGGAGGGACAGACAGTCTCACTCCACTGGGACAGAATTACAGGGAGGGACATTCAATCTCACTACACTGCGGACAGTATTGGAGGGAGGGACATACACTGCGGACAGTATTACAGGGAGTGACAGACAGTCTCACTACACTGGGACAGAATCACTACACTGGGACAGTATCACAGGGAGGGACAGACAGTCTCACTGCACTGGGACAGTATCACAGGGAGGGACAGACAGTCTCACTACACTGGGACAGTATCACAGGGAGGGACAGACAGTCTCACTACACTGGGACAGTATCACAGGGGGAGCCAGACAGTCTCACGACACTGGGACAGTATCACAGGGAGGGACAGACAGTCTCACTACACTGGGACAGTATCACAGGGAGGGACAGAGAGTCTCACTACACTGGGACAGAATCACAGGGAGGGACAGACAATCTCACTGCACAGGGACAGTATCACAGGGAGAAACAGACAGTCTCACTACACTGGGACAGTATCACAGGGAGGGACAGACAGTCTCACTACACTGGGACAGTATCACAGGGAGGGACAGACAGTCTCACTACACTGGGACAGTATCACAGGGAGGGACAGACAGTCTCACTACACTGGGACAGTATCACAGGGAGGGACAGACAGTCTCACGACACTGGGACAGTTTCACAGCGAGGGACAGACAGTCTCACTGCACTGGGACAGTATCACAGGGAGAGACAGACATTCTACACCAGGGACAGTATCACAGGGATGGACAGACAGTCTCACTACACTGGGACAGAATCACCGGGAGGGCCAGACAGTCTCACTGCACCAGGGACAGTATCACAGGGAGGGCCAGACTGTTTCACTACACCAGGGACAGCATCACAGGGAGGGACTGACAGGCTCACTGCACCAGGGACAGAATCACAGGGGGGGGTCAGATCGTCTAACTACACTGGGACAGTATCACAGGGAGGAACAGACAGTCTCACCACACTGGGGCAGAATCACCGGGAGGGCCAGACAGTCTCACCACACCAGGGACAGTATCACAGGGATGGACAGACAGGCTCACTACACTGGAACAGAATCACAGGGAGGGACAGACAGTCTCACTACACTGGGACAGTATCACAGGGAGGGACAGACAGTCTCACTACACTGGGACAGTATCACAGGGAGGGACAGACAGTCTCACTACACTGGGACAGTATCACAGGGAGGGACAGACAGTCTCACTGCACTGGGACAGTATCACAGGGAGGGACAGACAGTCTCACGACACTGGGACAGTTTCACAGCGAGGGACAGACAGTCTCACTGCACTGGGACAGTATCACAGGGAGAGACAGACATTCTACACCAGGGACAGTATCACAGGGAGGGACAGACAGTCTCACTACACTGGGACAGAATCACAGGGAGGGACAGACAGTCGCACTACACTGGGACAGAATCACAGGGAGAGACAGACAGTCTCACTACACTTGGACTGAATCACAGGGAGGGACAGACAGCCTCACTACACTGGGACAGTATCACAGGGAGGGATAGACAGTCTCACTACACCAGGGACAGAATCACAGGGAGGGACAGACAGTCTCACTACACCAGGGACAGAATCACAGGGAGGGACAGACAGTCTCACTGCACCAGGGACAGAATCACAGGGAGGGACAGACAGTCTCACTACACCAGGGACAGAATCACAGGGAGGGACAGACAGTCTCACTACACCAGGGACAGTATCACAGGGAGGGACAGACAGTCTCACCACACTGGGAGAGAATCACAGGGAGGGACAGACAGTCTCACTGCACTGGGACAGAATCACGACACTGGGACAGTATCACAGGGAGGGACAGACGGTCTCACTACACCAGGGACAGTATCACAGGGAGGGACAGACAGTCTCACTACACCAGGGACAGAATCACAGGGAGGGACAGACAGTCTCACTACACCAGGGACTGAATCACAGGGAGGGACAGACAGTCTCACTACACTGGGACAGTATCACAGGGAGGGACAGACAGTCTCACTACACTGGGACAGAATCACAGGGAGGGACAGACAGTCTCACTACACTGGGACAGAATCACAGGGAGAGACAGACAGTCTCACTGCACTGGGACATAATCACAGGGAGGGACAGACAGTCTCACTACACTGGGACAGAATCACTACACTGGGACAGAATCACCCCGAGGGCCAGACGGTCTCACTACACCAGGGACAGTATCACAGGGAGGGACAGACAGTCTCACTACACCAGGGACAGAATCACAGGGAGGGACAGACAGTCTCACTACACCAGGGACAGAATCACAGGGAGGGACAGATAGTCTCACTGCACTGGGACAGAATCACCGGGAGGGTCAGACAGTCTCACTGCACCAGGGACAGTATCACAGGGAGGGACAGATAGTCTCACTACACCTGGGACAGAATCACAGGGAGGGTCAGACAGTCTCACTACACCAGGGACAGAATCACAGGGAGGGACAGACAGTCTCACTACACTGGGACAGCATCACAGGGAGGGACAGACAGTCTCACTGCACCAGGGACAGAATCACAGGGAGGGACAGACAGTCTCACTGCACCAGGGACAGTATCACCGGGAGGGACAGACAGTCTCACTACACTGGGACAGAATCACAGGCAGGGACAGATAGTCTCACTGCACTGGGACAGAATCACCGGGAGGGTCAGACAGTCTCACTGCACCAGGGACAGTATCACAGGGAGGGACAGATAGTCTCACTACACCTGGGACAGAATCACAGGGAGGGTCAGACAGTCTCACTGCACCAGGGACAGTATCACACGGAGGGACAGACAGTCTCACTACACCAGGGACAGTATCACAGGGAGGGACAGACAGTCTCACTACATTGGGACAGTCGCACTTGGAGGGACAGACAGTCTCACTACACTGGGACAGAATCACTACACTGGGACAGAATCACCCCGAGGGCCAGACGGTCTCACTACACCAGGGACAGTATCACAGGGAGGGACAGACAGTCTCACTACACCAGGGACAGTATCACAGGGAGAGACAGACAGTCTCATTGCACCAAGGACAGTATCACCGGGAGGGACAGACAGTCTCACTCCACTGGGACAGAATTACAGGGAGGGACATTCAATCTCACTACACTGCGGACAGTATTGGAGGGAGGGACATACACTGCGGACAGTATTACAGGGAGTGACAGACAGTCTCACTACACTGGGACAGAATCACTACACTGGGACAGTATCACAGGGAGGGACAGACAGTCTCACTGCACTGGGACAGTATCACAGGGAGGGACAGACAGTCTCACTACACTGGGACAGTATCACAGGGAGGGACAGACAGTCTCACTGCACTGCGACAGTATCACAGGGAGGGACAGACAGTCTCACTACACCTGGGACAGAATCACAGGGAGGGTCAGACAGTCTCACTGCACCAGGGACAGTATCACACGGAGGGACAGCAGTCTCACTGCACCAGGGACAGTATCACAGGGAGGGACAGACAGTCTCACTACATTGGGACAGAATCACCCCGAGGGCCAGACGGTCTCACTACACCAGGGACAGTATCACAGGGAGAGACAGACAGTCTCACTGCACCAGGGACAGTATCACCGGGAGCGACAGACAGTCTCACTACACTGGGACAGTATCACAGGGAGGGACAGACAGTCTCACTACACCAGGGACAGTATCACAGGGAGAGACAAACAGTCTCACGAGACCAGGGACAGTATCACAGGGAGGGACAGACAGGCTCACTGCACTAGGACTGTCACCGGGAGAGACAGACAGTCTCACCACACTGCGACAGAATCACCGGGAGGGCCAGACAGTCTCACTGCACTGGGACAGAATCACAGGGAGGGACAGACAGTCTCACTGCACTGGGACAGAATCACTGCACTGGGACAGTATCACAGGGAGGGACAGACAGTCTCACTACACTGGGACAGTATCACAGGGAGGGACAGACAGTCTCACTACACTGGGACAGTATCACAGGGAGGGACAGACAGTCTCACGACACTGGGACAGTTTCACAGCGAGGGACAGACAGTCTCACTGCACTGGGACAGTATCACAGGGAGAGACAGACATTCTACACCAGGGACAGTATCACAGGGAGGGACAGACAGTCTCACTACACTGGGACAGAATCACAGGGAGGGACAGACAGTCTCACTACACTGGGACAGAATCACAGGGAGGGACAGACAGTCTCACTACACTTGGACTGAATCACAGGGAGGGACAGACAGCCTCACTACACTGGGACAGTATCACAGGGAGGGATAGACAGTCTCACTACACCAGGGACAGAATCACAGGGAGGGACAGACAGTCTCACTACACCAGGGACAGAATCACAGGGAGGGACAGACAGTCTCATTGCACCAGGGACAGAATCACAGGGAGGGACAGACAGTCTCACTACACCAGGGACAGAATCACAGGGAGGGACAGACAGTCTCACTACACCAGGGACAGTATCACAGGGAGGGACAGACAGTCTCACCACAATGGGAGAGAATCACAGGGAGGGACAGACAGTCTCACTGCACTGGGACAGAATCACTACACTGGGACAGTATCACAGGGAGGGACAGACGGTCTCACTACACCAGGGACAGTATCACAGGGAGGGACAGACAGTCTCACTACACCAGGGACAGAATCACAGGGAGGGACAGACAGTCTCACTGCACCAGGGACTGAATCACAGGGAGGGACAGACAGTCTCACTACACTGGGACAGTATCACAGGGAGGGACAGACAGTCTCACTACACTGGGACAGAATCACAGGGAGGGACAGACAGTCTCACTACACTGGGACAGAATCACAGGGAGAGACAGACAGTCTCACTGCACTGGGACATAATCACAGGGAGGGACAGACAGTCTCACTACACTGGGACAGAATCACAGGGAGGGACAGACAGTCTCACTACACTGGGACAGAATCACAGGGAGGGACAGACAGTCTCACTACACTTGGACTGAATCACAGGGAGGGACAGACAGCCTCACTACACTGGGACAGTATCACAGGGAGGGATAGACAGTCTCACTACACCAGGGACAGAATCACAGGGAGGGACAGACAGTCTCACTACACCAGGGACAGAATCACAGGGAGGGACAGACAGTCTCATTGCACCAGGGACAGAATCACAGGGAGGGACAGACAGTCTCACTACACCAGGGACAGAATCACAGGGAGGGACAGACAGTCTCACTACACCAGGGACAGTATCACAGGGAGGGACAGACAGTCTCACCACACTGGGAGAGAATCACAGGGAGGGACAGACAGTCTCACTGCACTGGGACAGAATCACTACACTGGGACAGTATCACAGGGAGGGACAGACGGTCTCACTACACCAGGGACAGTATCACAGGGAGGGACAGACAGTCTCACTACACCAGGGACAGAATCACAGGGAGGGACAGACAGTCTCACTGCACCAGGGACTGAATCACAGGGAGGGACAGACAGTCTCACTACACTGGGACAGTATCACAGGGAGGGACAGACAGTCTCACTACACTGGGACAGAATCACAGGGAGGGACAGACAGTCTCACTACACTGGGACAGAATCACAGGGAGAGACAGACAGTCTCACTGCACTGGGACATAATCACAGGGAGGGACAGACAGTCTCACTACACTGGGACAGAATCACAGGGAGGGACAGACAGTCTCACTACACTGGGACAGAATCACTACACTGGGACAGAATCACCCCGAGGGCCAGACGGTCTCACTACACCAGGGACAGTATCACAGGGAGGGACAGACAGTCTCACTACACCAGGGACAGAATCACAGGGAGGGACAGACAGTCTCACTACACCAGGGACAGAATCACAGGGAGGGACAGATAGTCTCACTGCACTGGGACAGAATCACCGGGAGGGTCAGACAGTCTCACTGCACCAGGGACAGTATCACCGGGAGGGACAGACAGTCTCACTGCACTGGGACAGAATCACAGGGAGGGACAGATAGTCTCACTGCACTGGGACAGAATCACAGGGAGGGACAGACAGTCTCACTACACCAGGGACAGTATCACAGGGAGAGACAGACAGTCTCATTGCACCAAGGACAGTATCACCGGGAGGGACAGACAGTCTCACTACACTGGGACAGAATTACAGGGAGGGACATTCAATCTCACTACACTGCGGACAGTATTGGAGGGAGGGACATACACTGCGGACAGTATTACAGGGAGTGACAGACAGTCTCACTACACTGGGACAGAATCACTACACTGGGACAGTATCACAGGGAGGGACAGACAGTCTCACTGCACTGGGACAGTATCACAGGGAGGGACAGACAGTCTCACTGCACTGGGACAGTATCACAGGGAGGGACAGACAGTCTCACTGCACTGCGACAGTATCACAGGGAGGGACAGACAGTCTCACTACACCTGGGACAGAATCACAGGGAGGGTCAGACAGTCTCACTGCACCAGGGACAGTATCACACGGAGAGACAGACAGTCTCACTACACCAGGGACAGTATCACAGGGAGGGACAGACAGTCTCACTACATTGGGACAGTCGCACTTGGAGGGACAGACAGTCTCACTACACTGGGACAGAATCACCCCGAGGGCCAGACGGTCTCACTACACCAGGGACAGTATCACAGGGAGAGACAGACAGTCTCACTGCACCAGGGACAGTATCACCGGGAGCGACAGACAGTCTCACTACACTGGGACAGTATCACAGGGAGGGACAGACAGTCTCACTACACCAGGGACAGTATCACAGGGAGAGACAAACAGTCTCACGAGACCAGGGACAGTATCACAGGGAGGGACAGACAGGCTCACTGCACTAGGACTGTCACCGGGAGAGACAGACAGTCTCACCACACTGCGACAGAATCACCGGGAGGGCCAGACAGTCTCACTACACTGGGACAGAATCACAGGGAGGGACAGACAGTCTCACTGCACTGGGACAGAATCACTGCACTGGGACAGTATCACAGGGAGGGACAGACAGTCTCACTGCACTGGGACAGAATCACAGGGAGAGACAGACAGTCTCACTACACTGGGACAGTATCACAGGGAGGGACAGACAGTCTCACTACACTGGGACAGAATCCCAGGGAGGGACAGACAGTCTCACTGCACTGGGACAGTATCACAGGGAGGGACAGACAGTCTCACTACACTGGGACAGAATCACAGGGAGGGACAGACAGTCTCACTACACTGGGACAGAATCACAGGAAGCGACAGACTGTCTCACTACACTGGGACAGTATCACAGGGAGGGACAGAGAGTCTCACTACACTGGGACAGTGTCACCGGGAGCGACAGACAGTCTCACGACACTGGGACAGTATCACAGGCAGAGACGGACAGTCTCACTACACTGGGACAGAATCACCCCGAGGGCCAGACGGTCTCACTGCACCAGGGACAGTATCACAGGGAGGGACAGACAGTCTCACTACACCAGGGACAGAATCACAGGGAGGGACAGACAGTCTCACTACACTGGGACAGCATCACAGGGAGGGACAGACAGTCTCACTACACCAGGGACAGAATCACAGGGAGGGACAGACAGTCTCACTACACCAGGGACAGTATCACCGGGAGGGACAGATAGTCTCACTGCACTGGGACAGAATCACCGGGAGGGTCAGACAGTCTCACTGCACCAGGGACAGTATCACAGGGAGGGTCAGATAGTCTCACTACACCTGGGACAGAATCACAGGGAGGGTCAGACAGTCTCACTGCACCAGGGACAGTATCACACGGAGGGACAGACAGTCTCACTACACCAGGGACAGTATCACAGGGAGGGACAGACAGTCTCACTACATTGGGACAGTCGCACTTGGAGGGACAGACAGTCTCACTACACTGGGACAGAATCACCCCGAGGGCCAGACGGTCTCACTACACCAGGGACAGTATCACAGGGAGAGACAGACAGTCTCACTGCACCAGGGACAGTATCACCGGGAGCGACAGACAGTCTCACTACACTGGGACAGTATCACAGGGAGGGAGAGACAGTCTCACTGCACTGGAACATAATCACAAGGAGGGACAGAGAGTCTCACTGCACTGGGACAGAATCACAGGGAGGGACAGACAGTCTCATTGCACCAAGGACAGTATCACCTGGAGGGACAGACAGTCTCACTACACTGGGACAGAATTACAGGGAGGGACATTCAATCTCACTACACTGCGGACAGTATTGGAGGGAGGGGCATACACTGCGGACAGTATTACAGGGAGGGACATTCAGTCTCACTACACTGGGACAGTATTACAGGGAGGGACATTCAATCTCACTACACCAGAGACAGTATTGGAGGGAGAGTCATACACTGCGGACAGTATTACAGGGAGAGTCATACAGTCTCACTATACCGGGCCCCACGCTCTGCAATTCTCTCCATCAACACCTCTGTTTCTCCACACCTCCCTCTCCTTCTTTAAGATGCTCCTTAAAATCCACCTCTTTAACAACCCTTTGCTCAATCCTAATATCTCTTTCTTCCGCACGATGTCCTTTCTTGTCTGATTACACTTCTGTGAAGTATCTTGGGGGATTTTTCTCCGATTACGGAGCTATATAATTACAAGTTGTTCACTGCCATTTCTTTTGCCTGTTCTCCTGAGCCACAGTTGATGATGAGCAGGTGTCCTGGTCTCAGGCATCGTCCGTGTACTGGCAAGTGGGCGGGAATGATCTGCCGTTTTCTCACTGACTTGATCTCCCTGTTCTAATCCAGCCCTTGTTCTAATTATATTGCTGATTTTTTAAAAAAAATCAGTCGCATCTTCAGAAGAACCCCAATTTTTCAGCGTGCAATTATTGGTGTTAAAGGATAACATTTTGATACTTCTATTGATTTTTCAGAATCTGTGAACAGAGTTTGTGGACTTGAAATTGGCCTGGAGCACCAGGAGCCGCTGCTGTACTGATGGAGGTTGTTTGTTCCTGTTGACTGACGCGGGAAGCCTCTCTCGGGCCTTTGCTGTACCAGCGCCAAGATGCTGTTCTCACTGCGCGAGCTGGTACAGTGGCTGGGCTTTGCCACGTTCGAAATGCTGCTGCACCTGGCAGCCTTTCTGGTGTTCTCGGTGCTGCTCGTCTTGAAGGTGGACAACTTTGTGGGGCAGCTGGACTGGTGGTACGTCTTCATCCCCCTCTTCACCGCCGACGGGCTCAGCACCTACTTCACCATGATCGTGTCCATCCGCCTGTTCCAGGACGGGGAGAAGCGCCTCGCTGTCATGCGGCTCTTCTGGATCCTGACTGTCCTCAGCCTCAAGTTCGTCTTTGAGATGCTGCTGTGCCAGAAGCTGGTGGAGCGGAGCACCCAGCTGTGGTACGGGCTCATCATGTCTCCAATCTTCATTCTCCTCCAGCTGTTAATGATCCGAGCTTGTCGAGTCAACTGACCCCTGGAACCGCTCGCTCCAGCCTTCCCGTTCAAGCTGTCGAACTGCCAGACACTGAGGTTCCCGTGGATGTGTGGGGGTGGTGGGGGGGGGGGCGGGGGAGAGGGAGGGGGTAACTCAGGTCAAATGCACATTCTTGTCTTGGCGCTGTTATAATGCAGCGGCTGTCAAGCTCAGCACGACCAAACTCTGAACCCCGTGACTGGCCTCCGCGGGAGGAAACGTGAAGCGCTCAGCGAGAAAACGAACGTGGAAGGCGGGAGGCTCGCTACTGACGTTCAGCTCCAGTGGTGGGGTCCAGCCTGGGACGGTCGCGGAATCCTGCCCTACCGTTATCAGGTCAAGGTCCATAGAGGAGATGGATGTGACTAGGTCCCAGCTGGACATGTTAGTGTATTGGACAAACGTCAATCGCTGGCTGTCCCCGCAGGTTTACTCTCACTGTTAGTCGGGATATTGTGTTTGGGCAGTAGTTATTCAAGTTTCCCAAAGTGTGGCGATATTGTGGAATTCTGAGTCCTGCAGTTCTCGGAAATCTGTGCGAATTGCTTGTTGAGATAAAGAAAGACGCTCGTGGCTGGTAACATCCATCTTGGACCAGTTGAGATGGAGGAGCGCAGCATTCCAGTCCGCAGTTACAATTACGTTTAGAAATTAGCTTCACTTTACCTCCTGTGTTTCTGCTTTTGCAAATTGCTATCCCAACCCCAAGCCACATCCAACAGCTCCATATCCCTTCACTCCAAAAGCTGGCTTCCAGGAGTGTAATGAAACATTTTCAAGACAAACGACCTTAAACAGATTGAGTTTCAAAGTTGGATTTTGATTTTTTTTCAAACAATTAACATTGACTCTGGTTTTATGAATTTGAAAGTGTGATGTTCGGAATTCTTGTCCTGGATTCTTGGGAGTGCCGATGAAATCTGTCAGGGTTCTGCAGTGGCTGACTAGACCAGGTCTGAGAAAGACCATAAAACTCAGTTTGTCCAGATCTGCATTAGAGGAATCTTCTTGGCTGGTTCTGGTACCCATTTGTTTAAAATATCCAGAGACTGTTGTTAGAGTTGAGACTCCCAATTTAAGGCCACTACAACACAATCTGTGGCATTCACATGTTTGCAAATGATGTCTATCTATTGTCACTATCCAACTGTCTACCTATTTATATATTAAAAGTCTTGCTTCTGCATGAATTTTTATCATTATAAAATCCTATGTGCACACCACATTTGTAATGGAAACTGCCACTACAATCACAATCTCCTGCCAGTGGTGGCGCTATGGTGCCAAACTGCTGGGTGGATATGATTGCACCGTGACAAGTTTACATAGGCAGTTTCCATTACAAATATGGGCATTGGAATTTACAATGGAAATATAAAAATAAGGACAGAATGTATAATTTTAATATGGGGACGGAATTATGTTTGTGTGCCCTGGTCCAGTTATCCCCCACTGCCCTCTAACCCAGCTTCATCTGAAGAATACATTTGGTCTTGATTCCCCGCGTGCGACATTACGAGAGACCGATGAGAAATGTAATTTGTTTCCACTTAAACTGAATTCACAATCACCCATCTGCAGAGGAATCATTCCAGCCTCTTGTATTTAGAACTCACTCCTATCAATGTCAGGAGACCTGCACTGTTTCAGAGGTCTGCAGATTGCCCTGCAATTATCAGTTTGTCACTGACTGCTGGTCTTAATCAACTTGCAGTTTGTTTGGCTGTGCCCTGTGGTGGGCTGGGTGTTTTAAACCCATCTGTTTTTGTCTGAAAATTGAGGGGAAGAGAATAATTGACAACTATACAAAAATAGAGAGAGCCTGGGGAGCTGGTGACTTAGTGTGCAGTCCTTTCACATCTGGGACCAGGGTTTGGATCAGACCCATCTCATTAATGTGAGAGGTGGCCATCCTGCATAGTGTTTATTAGTTGTATTTCATACCTTGGGATGGGAGTCCCTTACCTTGCTGTCCAGAGATATCACATTAGCTCCTGTCTGATTGTGAAATTGATCTATCCAGCATCCTTTACGAGCCCTCGTGGGCAGGCCTGTTGTGTTCTGTGATGTCTGGAGGTTCACTGAGACACTTCCTGCCCAGTCAGCAGCAAGGGGAAGGTGGTAAAATGCCCACTGCCTTATGACACCAACCCAGTACCCTACAGAGCACCGAGATACAGGCTCATACGCAGCATTGCCCATTGAGCAAGTTTCCGATATGGAGAGGTTGCAGGGCAGAGGCTGGGCTAACCTATAGGAAGGAGCAATGTGGAGGGCATAACCTAGACTGATCTCTCACACCTGGTGCTGGTTGGATCAAAATCAGCAGTGGCAGAGCAGAGAGCTTGGATGTGGTCAATGGGAATGGTGGGTGACATGGAGAGACCCTAAAGGCAGGGAGAAAACTAATTGTCTGAAAATCGAGGGGATGAGAATAATTGACAATTACACAAAAAGAGGAGAGCCCGGGGAGCTGGGGACTTAGTGTGCAGTCCTTTCACATCTTGGACCAGGGTTTAGATCAGACCCATCTGGGATTAAAACACAAAGCTTCCCTATATCGTGAAATGGAAAAGTTCACACTGGTGCAGTGGTGAAGTGCTCTTTTTAGGCTGCTGGGGCAGAATAGAGGGAGCCGATCGCTGCACCTGCCCCCCCCCCCCCCCCCCCCCCCCAGCTGTATCAGTTCTGGGCTTGCTTAATGCTGACTGCATGCCCCATTCACCAGCGCTGCCCTGCATTACCTTTATTCAAGGGTCACAGGGCAGTCTACCCAGAATGTGCTTCCAAGGCAGGCTGACGGGCTGCTTTCTGTCGGTCCCCTTCCCAGGTGCCCTGCTTGTGAACTGTGACCTAATCCGGAGTGGCCGAGTAAGAGTCAGCTTGGCTCAGTTGGTGGCACTCTCGACCGAATCAGAAGGTTGTCGGTTCAAATCCCACTGCTGGACTTGAGGCTTACCCTCCCTCAGCATTGCAGCGGAGTGCTGCATTGTCGCAGGTGCTGTTCTGCAGATGAGATGTTAAATCGAGGTCCTGCCTGCCTGTTCAGATGAATGCTGAAGATCCCCGGGCACTATTTGAAGAGCAGACAGTTTGCTTACCCCTGGCCAGCATTCCTTCCTCAATCCACACAGTGACTGGTCATTCATTTCATTTATGTTTGTGGGATTCTGCTGTGTGCAAAATGGCTGACCTGTTTGCTTACGAACGACAAGCACTGCGCATCAGAGTGATTAATTGTTTGTGAAATGCTTTGAGGTTGTTGGGAGACCTGATAAAAGTCTTTATAAATGTGATTTCAATGTCCCTGTTTATCACCAAGCTCGGTGACTGTTCCACGTACTCGGGTACGAACGTTTTAAGAGTTGCATCAGTACTGCTGGGATAATGGGCCTGCGTCCTACTCTTGGAAGAACACCTGTGCTGTATTGACCGTAACCTGATAGGAATCCTGAACAGCCATCAGCAGGAAGAGAGAACCACTTCCCCTGAACTGATTTCGGCCAAGTCCCAGAATTAAAGTGACTACATTGCGGTGGTACCTGGTACAATAATGAGCTCTATCCCTCCCATCCCAGTCGCGGTTAGCTAAGTCAGTGTAACATTTCTCTACGTGATGCCATCTACATCGCCCCCTTGCAGTGGTGCTGACTGACTCATTCCTCTGCAGTTTCACAGTGGCTTCATGTATCACACTTGGGCCTGCTGGGTTCTGCAGTTCAGTAACGTGTGGTGAGAGTACTGCCTGCGTTGTGATAGGAAATTTAAATAAGCTGATACGTTATTTTGTTTGGAAATGTATGATCTGATGGACATTTGAGAATGTTTATTACATGCTCCCGTCTCCCAGTCAGTCCATCCTTCTAACCTTCAGCATTGAAGATCTTCTCCCCATCACTCTCCGGCTCTACATTAACTGCCAGCTCTTAAAGTGGAACGAACATTACATTTTAATTAAAATTGATAAAACTGGACTGGTTTACTGGGCAGTTACTGCCTAAAATGTGTAGTTTAAAACAAAAGCTCCAGTTATTTCGGCTAAAAGTTGTTTCTGTTTCCCCTTTGACCCAGTGAGTGTGTGCTCTGTTACTGAGATTACAAACCAGGAAGAGCTGGTGCACAATGTCTGGGGAGTGCTGATCACTTCATCTCGGCCAGGAGGGTGGTAGAGGCTGTACGTCCTGCTGTGTTGACGCTATGCCCAGGCTGGTGGGAGTGGGGAAAATCACCCTGTGTTGCTGCTCCTGACACTGCAATCCCGGCGTAACTGCTGGGATCACACTCCGATGCAAATTCAGGCCCGGTGCCTCCATATGGGTCATGGCCGGTCAATGGGAATGCACAGGTCAAGGCAGGTCAATGCCTCGGGTGGAGCTTCTCATCTGAAGGAGTGTCCTGAGGAAGGGCTACACTGAAACACAGACTTACCTTTCACATCCTCTTGTTTTTATCCTGTCCTTTTGATGGAGGCAGCGTGATGTGCAGCGACAGTGCTGCTGTATCTTAGGACAGGCCATCGAGGGTAAGCTGGTGTACCAATGGATCGAGCAGTTACACCACTCCTCACCCACACATTGCTGCTTGGTAGCAGGAAGATACAAAGTTCAACATGTAGAAAGCTGTTTGCTCAAAAGCAAAAGTTCACACACTTCAATTCTTTGAAAATAAAAGTGTATATAAACTAATCCAAGAACAGTAAGTTCATTGGCTGCAGTACGCAGTGAGCACAGAGCTAGCACTTTCCTGCAGTTTATATTTTGTACAGTCACTACAGCCGTGTCAGTGTAAAGCATCACATCCCTGTTCAGTTCAGAACGACGACAAGTATTAAGGACATGGAGAAGAGATTCACTGTGGATAGAATGATTAGCGGTTTTACTTTTTGCACCGCCTCTAATGCTCTGCCCTCAGCCCTGCTCTCTTCCCCACCCCGCTCCCTCAACCCTCGACCGTGCTCTCCCGCCTACAGTCAGCCTTACTCCTCCGCCCTTGTCTCTGCTCAACTGCCCCCCCGCACCCAATCTCGACCCCCCACCCCAGATGCCCTGCACTTGGCCCCCGATCCCGAGACCTTGTTCCCGATCTCAAGCCCCCGATCCCCTGCCCTCCTCAAACCCTGGCATATTGCCAGAGAGCCCATCCTTCAGGCCTGAGCATAGACTACGAATGTTGACAGGCTATTGGACTGAGGTGAGACCAGCTTACCCTCGATGGCCTGTCCTAAGATACAGCAGCACTGTCGCTGCACTTCACGCTGCCTCCATCACTCCATCAAAAGGACGGGATAAAAACACGAGGATGTGAAAGGTAAGTCTGTGTTTCAGTGTAGCCCTTCCTCAGGACACTCCTTCAGATGAGAAGCTCCACCTGAGGCATTGACCTGCCTTGACCTGTGCATTCCCAGGTCATCAGTAAGATTGACACTCGAACTCCTTTACCACAGCCTGTGAAGACCCACAAAAGCAAATCTGAGCAGAGTCCCTATTGTTGCTTAAAGGGCCAGGAGATGTAGGTTGAAGTCAGAGCTTTGACCGGCCATGACCCATATGGAGGCACCGGGCCTGAATTTGCATCGGAGTGTGATCCCAGCAGTTACGCTGGGATTGCACTGGTCGGTACCCTCTGTTGCTGGCCCCACCAGAGATAGGGTGTTCATGGGGGGCACCTCATTTGAATGGGCCTAGCGAGCATCCTCACCCACTACTGGGTGCCCACCGGGTCCCCCTGCCTGCATATTCTGGTATCGGCTGCTGTCTGGGAGGGGGGAGGCACAGTGCCCACTGTGGAGCCCACTTGTCTGGGGGTCTGCTTGCTTCCTTCTGAGGCTGATACTGAGCATCTAGCTGGGTATACTGCCCTCCAACCTTACGCCAAGTCCCACTGAGGACAGGGAAGGGGGAACTCGCAGCGTTAGCAGTACCTTGCCCCATCCACTCAGCAGGGGACCATGTTTGGGGCAGTTGGAGGTTCTGCCCTAAGTTACCCAGAGAAACTCCCAGGAAAGGCCGGGACCCAGCATACCTGAGTTTCAGCCCATTTCCCAGGCCTTTGGCTGCATAGAGTCAGGGGGGAGCTTGCTGGAAGGCTCATCCGTATTTGGGCCCAGCCTTTATTCCCGTTATACCAGCACCAAGTTTCAGAGAGCAGAGGGGGAGATTTGTTCTCCTCACTAACCATTTCATCCTGGACTAGCTCAAGTTGCATTAACTGCTTGCTGTTTGATTCAAGCTCAGTCTGTATTTATTGTAACTGGTTATATTAATGAGCTGTGCATATAATGAAGCCCAATACTTAATGCGCTGGATGTAACTGTACTCTGTGGCGATTACAGCATTGTGATTTATTACTGGATGATGTTTGTCCCTCTTGCTGAGAGGCCAGGCTTCCTGTAAGGGTGGATCGTTCTTGTGCATTATTTTAGTTTCTGATGTCTACCTACCTGCCCTACTCACAGAATGGATTCCATAACAGTTGAGCTGTTGGGCTTGTCTGTATGGATTTGAATCATGATGCTCGGAGTGCCCAGACTCATTACGTGATGGGCTTTGGCAGCTCGCACCCAGCCTCTATTAGAGGCGATTGCTCCAGGGCCAACCTTGGAGTGTAAGAGGTCTACCCCTCTGCTGCATCATGCCACAAACACCTCTATCTGACAGTCTTTCACAGAGCCAGCAGCCCATTGCCAAACCGTAAGAGAGAAAGAACTTGCATTTATATACTGCCTTTCCTGACCTTAGAATATTGCAAAGTGCTTTACAGCCAATGAAGTACTTTTGAAGTGTAGCAGCCAATTTGCACACAGCAAAGAACAATGTGATAATGACCAGATAATCTATTGGTTGAGGCATAAATATTGGCCAGGACACGGGGAGAACTCCACTGATCTTTTACATCCACCTGAGAGGGGGCCTCGGTTTAACGTCTCATCTGAAAGACAGCACCTCCGACAGTGCAGCACTCCCTCAGTACTGCACTGGAGTTTCAGCCTGGATTATGTGGTGAAGTCCCTGGAGTGGGGCTTGAGCCCACAACCTTCTGACTCAGAGGCGAGAGAGATACCACTGAGCCACAGCTGACCTGCTGGTGGGGAGTCAGGTGATTTATGTGACTCAGGGCTAGCCTGAACTGAGGGGAAACTCAGCTCAAATGAACTCAATCAGCCCAAACTCCACTCGGTTAACTGAAATACAAAATCCAAACCCAGAGGCAGTGCCACTAGAGGGCGACATTGCACTTTGGGGGTTCTTCACTCCATGTGCTCACAGAGCCCGACACCAAGGAGCAGCAAAATAGACCTGGCCCCCAACATATTTATTTTAATTTTCATAAATCTGTATTTTACAGGCCTTAGTCCGTGAGTACATGGATTATAAATTGTAATTCTATACTGATCGTATATTAACATCCAACAAAGTACGGTAAGATCAAAAGGATAAATTTTGTCGCTGCTGTTACAATGTTCCTAAATTCATAACTTCGCTCAATCGGCGGAAACTGTTCCTTAGTGAGGATGCTTTAGACTTTCATTTTAAATACACTGCCAGCTGACCCATTTTCCCTTTGCGTTTGGGTGACATTAGTGCCAGACGGAAGATTTAAACTCTGCCAGTGTTACCATTTAACGTGGCAATATAATCACAGGCAGAAAGGCTTAGCATCCGAGTGAGTGATCACCAATAGTGTCGCTGGTTGTCCCCAGTGTGCCTGTTGTATTGGCCACCATCTTTTCTCGAGCACGTTTTACTACGTTAAAGACACTTTCCAAATGCAAGCTTTTGCTAAATATGAGTGCTAATAAGGTCTTTCAGACTACACTCCCTCTTCCTATGTTGCACATACTCAAAACAGAAATAGAGGGTTCAGAGGCCATCCTGGTGAGGAATAGAGATTCTGAAGGGACTGAATATCCATCCTGGAAAGGAGATGATTGAGGTCATAGAATCTGAAATTGTCAACAGAGTGAGAGATGTGGATGGAGATGAGATGGTCAAGGGGACAGGAAGCAGCTTGACCAGTAGGTCCACCATGGTGAATTGTAGAGAGAAGGTAGAAATGGGCAGTGCAGGGTTTGGGGGACAATGAGATTAGAGGCAGTGGGGAAGAGAGGAGATCAGTGACAATCCGGGACATCAAGGTTTTGTACTTGCTAGTGGGGTCTGAGTCCAGAATGAATTAGGAAGAGGAGTCAGATAGTTGCTATTTGGCCTTGGGTATCTGTCCATGTGCCATTCAACAGCTCCACTTTTGTCAGTCGATTTGATGAGAAAAGCACCTGGACTTCCAGCCCTGCCCCTGAGTGGCATTCCCATCTCCTATCCTCATATTGTTATTGCCCCAGGGATGGGAAGCTGCTCTCAGTAGGAATTCTTGCAAAAGCTTTGAGAGCTCAGGGGTTCCCAGCCACAGTACAGTTCTGGCCTCTTGAGCAGCATCAGTGGCAACTTCATGGCAGACCAGTTTCTGGTGGCAATCTGACTGAATCGTTAAGTGTGGACCAGACATTTCCCCAGAGAACGAAGGAGGGAACAAAATCACCAAACAAGTTAACTTATGTTCTTATGTACTTGTCAGTTGAGAGGGGGAGGAGGAGACTGCCAGCATTAACTGAGCGGAAAAGGGGAGAAAAGTGTCACTAAACTGGGATTGAGAGGGAGAGCGCGGGCGTGAACAGAGTGCAAGGAGAGCGCGGGCGTGAACAGAGTGCAAGGAGAGCGCGGGCGTGAACAGAGTGCAAGGAGAGCGCGGGCGTGAACAGAGTGCAAGGAGAGCGCGGGCGTGAACAGAGTGCAAGGAGAGCGCGGGCGTGAACAGAGTGCAAGGAGAGCGCGGGCGTGAACAGAGTGCAAGGAGAGCGCGGGTGTGAACAGAGTGCAAGGAGAGCGCGGGCGTGAACAGTGCAAACATAGAAAATAGAAACATAGAAAATAGAAGCAAGAGTAGGCCATTCGGCCCTTCGGGCCTGCTCCGCCATTCAAAATGATCATGGCTGATCGTCTAACTCAGTATTCTGTTCCCGCTTTTTCCCCATATCCCTTCATCCCTTTAGCATTAAGAAATATATCTATCTCCTTCTTGAATACATCTAATGACTTGGCCTCCACTGCCTTCTGTGGTAGAGAATTCCACAGGTTGACCACCCTCTGAGTGAAGAAATTTCTCCTCATCTCAGTTCTAAATGGCATACCCCGTATCCTGAGACTGTGACCCCTGGTTCTGGACTCCCCAGCCATCGGGAACATCCTCCCTGCATCTAGTCTGTCTAGTCCTGTTAGAATTTTATATGTTTCGATGAGATCACCTCTCATTCTTCTAAACTCTAGTGAATATAGGCCTAGTTGACCCAGTCTCTCCTCATACATCAGTCCTGCCATCCCAGGAATCAGTCTGGTAAACCTTTGTTGCACTCCCTCCATGGCAAGGACATCCTTCCTCAGATAAGGAGACCAAAACTGCACACAATACTCCAGATGTGGTCTCACCAAGGCCCTGTATAACTGCAGTAAGACATCCCTGCTCCTGTACTCAAATCCTCTTGCAATGAACGCCAACATACCATTCGCCTTCCCAACTGCTTGCTGCACCTGAATGCTCGCTTTCAGCGACTGGTGTACAAGGACACCCAGGCCTCGTTGCACCTCCCCTTTTCCCAATCGATCACCATTCAGATAATAATCTGCCTTTCTGTTTTTACAACCAAAGTGGATAACCTCACATTTATCCACGTTATACTGCATCTGCCATGTTCTTGCCCACTCACCCAACTTGTCTAAATCACATTGGAGCCTCTTTGCATCCTCCTCACAGCTCACATTCCACCCCAGCTTTGTGTCGTCTGCAAACTTGAAAATGTTACATCTAGTTCCCTCATCCAAAGGAGAGTGCGGGTGTGAACAGCTTGCAAGGAGAGTGCGGGTGTGAACAGCTTGCAAGGAGAGTGCGGGTGTGAACAGCTTGCAAGGAGAGTGCGGGTGTGAACAGAGTGCAAGGAGAGTGCGGGTGTGAACAGCTTGCAAGGAGAGTGCGGGTGTGAACAGAGTGCAAGGAGAGTGTGGGTGTGAACAGCTTGCAAGGAGAGTGCGGGTGTGAACAGCTTGCAAGGAGAGTGCGGGTGTGAACAGAGTGCAAGGAGAGTGTGGGTGTGAACAGAGGAGAGAGGGAAGGCGAGTGCGAGATTAAAGAGGGGAGAGGAAGGAGTTTCCGAGGGAAGGTGAAGGAGAGTGCAAGTGTGAATAAAGGGGAAGAGAAGTGTGAACAGAGGGTATTGAGTGTGCAAGTATGAACAGAAGGGAGGACAAAGGAGAGTGTGATCCAGAACAAAGCTGGGGGGGGGGGGGGAAGAGGAGCGTGAGAGTGAACAGAGGGGCGGGGAAAGGAGAGTGTGAGCTTGGACATTCAGGTTTAGTAAC
The DNA here is from genome assembly GCF_035084215.1 of Heptranchias perlo. Classification (NCBI taxonomy): domain Eukaryota; kingdom Metazoa; phylum Chordata; class Chondrichthyes; order Hexanchiformes; family Hexanchidae; genus Heptranchias; species Heptranchias perlo. Next base: position 1,329,334 of record NC_090355.1, read on the forward strand.
AGACAGTAACAAAATATATCCACAAAAACCTGCAATTTTGCTGCAAGGAATGAAGATAGTGCCCACAATTTCTGGCACCATCTTCCACTATACAACTGATGGAATGTTGGGTATACTTGGAGCTCAAGTTATGATAAGTTCATGCTGCACTGTACTTTCAGTGAAACATCTCGTCGGCCTATATACAGGGCTGTTTTTGAGCCGTCAGTACTTTTTGAGGCTGCGTCAACTTTTCTGAAGGTTTTGAGTCAGCTTTCTCTAGTTGGTGCGTATGGAATATAGAGAACAAGCAGTTTGGAGGGCGATGGATTAGAGCGAGTAAGGGGAGTGGAGAAATTCAGACAACCAATATCAAAGATTGTGAGAAGGCAAGAGGCTAGATGGGCCCAAAAGGATTAGCTAAGCTGGAGGCAGGTCTGGGGACCACCACAAAGGAGGGGGAGCCCTTTGCCAAAGATGAAGGTGGCAGAAGAGGAGCTCAGCATCATGTTGAGCTTGGAATTCGTTCAGGTGTGGTATTCAAGGGATGAAGCTAAAACCCTTTCTGAAGACAAATCATTCAGAGTCAGAAAGAGGAGGGTCCAGAGAAGAACATGAAGAGGCAGAGGGAAAACTCTGTCATCCAGGAACTGCCACCTGAAAAGGAGAAAAAGAAGGTTTTTAATAGTGATGGCTAAGATAAAGGATGATGGGAAACTGAAGAGCAGGATGGCTGCAATGTAGATTGAGTTGATGGTGCTGAAGAGAGAGGTTAAGAGAATGCATATGGTGCATGTTGGAGACAGTGAGAGTAATAGTCAACTGAAGTGTTGAATATCAGAAATGGATGGACCCAAGAGAGAAAATTTCAGCTGGAGTCCGGAACGAGTCGAAATTGGAGGTATCGCTGTGAAAACAGGTTTTAGGAAGTATACAGTCGGAAACAAAAAGGGAAAGGAACAAATGGAAAATTGCGAGGGAGGGGAGCAAAGCTTCAGTGGAACTGCAAATGTTGGAAATCTGAAATAAAAACAGGACGAAGCTGGAAATACACAGCACATCCGTCAGCATCTGAGAGAGAAAAGATGGGTTAATGTTTCAGGTGGAGACAACAACAACCACAACAACTTGCATTTATATAGTGCCTTTTTAACTTGGTAAAATTCCCAAGGCACTTCACAGGAGTGTAATCAAGCAAAGAATTTGACACCGAGCCACATAAGGAGAAATTAGGACAGGTGACCAAAAGCTTGGTCAAAGAGGTAGGTTTTAAGGAGCGTCTTAAAGGAAGAGGGAGAGGTTTAGAGAGGGAATTCCAGAGCTTAGGGCCCAGGCAGCTGAAGGCACGGCCGCCAATGGTGGAGCGATGAAAATCGTTTGGTCTAAACTGGCTGGAGACGGTTTCGATACTGGCAAGTATATCAGGGCATACCCGATCTACGGCTTGCCTCACAGATAGGAGGCGGTCGAGAGTTGAGGGAGTAACTCTAGCCTGATGTAATCTTGGTATTACAGGTGTTTCTAAGGCAGAACTCTCCCTCTTCCAAAGTTCCTCTGAGGCACAAACTCGAACGGAGAAGTTATCTGCCAGGCTTCCTTCTCTTTGGACAGTGCTAGGCCCCTCCAGACACTGGATAGCTGCCCAAAGTGATCGGGGAGCTTCTTCTATATTCTCCTGACCCTCTGCCACAAAAAGAGGGTGACTTTGTACTTGGACTTGATGATAGATGTGAAAGAGGCATTTGTTGGAAAATGTAGCTTTGAACCCTGCATCATCGGAGAAGATTTTTATTTGAAGACCACACCTTAAAACTGAACTGCTTGGAAAATATTTTTGAAAGTATCTATGTTTTGTACAATCAATAATGTTGGTCCCATCCATGTTGTATTGTTGGAAATTGCATGATGTGAACATACTGAACAATGAATTTCTTGATGAGGTCAAAGAAAGATTTAGAAAAAAACACACAAGTTCTTACACTGTTCACTAAAGCAATAAATGGTGCTCCTGCCCAAATACTGAGTGCCTGCTCACTGGAATATCCAATTACGGATGGTCCCATTCACCTATCTTTGAGGTCTTAACAATCTGTCAGTGTAAGGGCCAGTAAATTGCCTGTGGCCAGTTGATGAATTTAAGTTACTTTATATACAAAATAGCAAGAGTTGAGACACTTCGGAAACTCACTCCACAGTGCCACCTACTGGCACGAGTCTCCAATTACACCATTACAGACAACTGTTTACATAGAATTGCATAGAAATTACAACATGGAAATGGCTATTTTGCACATGAGCAGTAGTCCTAATCCTGTTCCTGTATCCCATTATTATTCCCCTTACCTTCAACCACCTATCTAACATATTCTTAAATGCATGGTCTGTGCTTCAATCACTAACTCTGGTAGTGCATTCCACCTCTATAAAATCGCCCCTTAATCCCCTCTGTTCTAACAGAAAACGGCCTCAATTTTCAAGTCTTTGTATTCCCTCATACCAGGTAGTTCCTAGTGAACCTGTGCTGTACCCTCTCTATTGCTTCAACATCCTCCCTATAGTGTCGAGCCCAAAACTCTACACAGTACTCCAACTGTGCTTTTACTAAGGTTCTTCGTAGACTCATCATTACACCTCGACTTTTATATTCTATACCTCTAGTACATAAAACCCAGTATTCAATTAGCCTTTTCTCTGGACTTATTGGGGCCAATATTCACTTGGACAAATTGGTGTTAAGGAGGCTTACCGCCTAAGATTGGGTTCGGTAGCCTCACTATCCCGTTAATACTGAGGGTCGACCCACTGAGACTTTCATGAGCCTACCGCTGGGTGCCCTGGGCGCCCAAAGCACCCGCCTGTTTCAGGTGGTAGGTCTCTTTTAATATGCAAGTTGGGGTCCTATGATGTACAAGGAATTCAGGAGAAACTTCTTTACCCAGAGAGCGGTGAGAATGTGGAACTCGCTACCACAAGGAGTAGTTGAGGTGAATAGTGTAGATGCATTTAAGGGGAAGCTAGATAAACACACGAGGGAGAAAGGAATAGAAGGATATGTTGATGGGTTAGATGAGGTAAAGTGGGAGGAGACTTGTGTGGAGCATTGGCCTGTTGGGCTGAATGGCCTGTTTCTGTGCGGTAAAATTCTATGGCGGTCTGCCGTTTTAGGATTGAACTGGTGGGAGCCTGTGCCATGCACAATCCGATCATTGCCGGGGGACGATCTACGGGGGATAGAGCCAAAAGAGGCTCTGAAAAGGTCAATATGAAATTTATTCTTGCGGGGTCTGGAGTAGCAGGAGTGCTCCTCCGGACCCCACAATAATATTGTGGGCTACTGTTGGCCCAGGCTCGGCCCCTCAGCCTCAACTCTCTTCGCCACTCCCCCACCCCCCGCCCCCCCGCCCCCGCTTCCAGCTGTTTCCAGCACCCCATCTGTCCCACATTCCTGTGAGCCAAAGCCAGCATGCTACCTTATGACACCCGTTTGGTGTTCGCTGCTTGCAGACCTGATCCAAATGATGCCTGGGCTTCAAAATCAGAGGGGGGAACCTCTTCACCGCGCGTACGGGTGACCAGCTGCCACCCTTCGCTGATATGCTGCACAAAAGTCAACATCAACTCCATCCACTTCAGGTGCTTCTTTTAAAGTCCTGTGAACCTGAAGCCCCAAATCCCTCCGCTCTTCCACATCACCCAACGTTTCCCCATTCAAAGTATCATTATTACTCTTTTTTTTGTACCAATATGTACCAGCTCACATTTACTGATATTGATTCCAGCTGACACTTTCTTGCCCATTACCCCTGAGTCTTTGATGCTCAGACTTATTTACTACACCTCCTATTTTAGTATCGTCTGCAAATTTGGATATCACTCTCTCTAACCCTATATCCAAATCATTGACGCCCACAGTGAACAGAAACAGTTCCAGAACAGACCACTGATACCCACTTCCAACCACTCTGAGAAATTGCCCTGAACTCCTACTCTCTGATTTCTCCCATCGAGACAGTGTTGAATCCAAATCCCCTTATTCTTCTCCAATAATCTCCTGTGTGGTACCTTATCAAAGAATTTCTGAAAGTCCATGTACACCACATCCACCATATCCGTCACCTCCGCAAAGACTCTGTCAGTTTTGTTAAGCACAGTTTCCCTTTCTGAAATCTGGTTTGGCTGCTTCTAATTATTTTCTGTTTGTCTAAATGTTTAGTAATTTCATCTTTAATTAAAGATTCCAAAATTTTCTCTACCACAAATGTTAAACTAACAGGCCTGCAATTACTCAGGTTAACTTTGTCTCCCTTTTTAGAAATAGGTATTACATTGGTCATGCTCCCATCCTCAGGATGTGTTAACAGAACACTTAGAAAATATCAACGGGATTAGACAAAGCCAGCATGGATTTATGAAAGGGAAATCATGTTTGACAAACCTACTGGAGTTTATTGAGGATGTAACTGGTAGAGTAGATAAGGGGGAACCAGTGGATGTGGTGTATTTGGATTTTCAGAAGGCCTTTGATAAAGTCCAACATAAGAGGTTAGTGAACAAAATTAAAGCACATGGGATTGGGGGTAATATACTGGCATGGATTGAAAATTGGTTAACAGGAAGCAGAGAGTAGGAATAAATGGGTCTTCTTCGGGGTGGCAGGCAGTGACTAGTGGGGTATCGCAGGGATCAGTGCTTGGCCCCAGCTATTCACAATATATATCAATGATTTGGATGAGGGAACCAAATGTAATATTTCCAAGTTTGCTGACGACACAAAACTAGGTGGGATTGTGAGTTGTGAGGAGGATGCAAAGAGGCTTCAAGGCGATTTTTAGTTGAGTGAGTGGGCAGATACATGGCAGATGCAGTATAATGTGGATAAATGTGAAGTTATCCACTTCGGAAGGAAAAACAGAAAGGCAGAGTATTATTTAAATGGTAATAGATTGGGAAATGTTGATGTACAAAGAGACCTGGGTGTCCTTGTATGCCAGTCACTGAAAGCAAACATGCAGGTGCAGCAAGCAGTTAGGAAGGCAAATGGTATGTTGGTCTTCATTGCAAGAGGATTTGAGTACAAAGGAACATAGGAACAGGAGTAGGCCATTCAGCCCCTTGAGCCCGCTCCACCATTTGATAAGATCATGGCTGATCTGTGATCTAACTCCATATACCTGTCTTTGGCCCATATCCCTTAATACCTTTGGTTGCCAAAAAGCTATCAATCTCAGATTTAAAATTAGCAATTGAGCTAGCATCAATTGCCGTTTGTGGACGAGAGTTCCAAACTTCTACCACCCTTTGTGTGTAGAAGTGTTTTCTAATCTCGCTCCTGAAAGGTCTGGCTCTAATTTTTAGACTGTGCCCCCTACTCCTAAAATCCCCAACCAGCGGAAATAGTTTCTCTCTATCCACCCTATCTGTTCCCCTTAATATCTTATAAACTTTGATCAGATCACCCCTTAACCTTCGAGACTCCAGAGAATACAACCCCAATTTGTGTAATCTCTCCTCGTAACTTAACCCTTGAAGTCCGGGTATCATTCTAGTAAACCTACACTGCACTCCCTCCAAGGCCAATATGTCCTTCCGAAGGTACAGTGCCCAGAACTGCTCACAGTACTCCAGGTGCGGTCTAACCAGGATTTTGTATAGCTGCAGCATAACTTCTGCCCCCTTGTACTCTAGATATAAAGGCCAGCATTCAATTAGCCTTATTGGTTATTTTCTGCACCTGTTCATGACGCTTCAATGATCTATGTACCTGAAACCCTAGGTCTCTTTGGACATCCACTGTTTTTAACTTTTTACCATTTAGAAAGTACCCTGTTCTATCCTTTTTTGGTCCTAAGTGGATGACCTCACATTTGTCTACATTGAATTCCATTTGCTACAGTTTTGCCCCATTCACCTAATCAATGAATATCCCTTTGTAATTTTATGTTTTCATCTACACTGCTTACAATGCCACCAATCTTTGTGTCATCGGCAAATTTAGATATGAGACGTTCTATGCCTTCATCTAAGTCGTTAATAAATATTGTGAATAATTAAGGCCCCAAGACAGATCCCTGCAGGACTCCACTAATCACATCCTGCCAATGTGAGTACCTGCATTATCCCTACTCTCTGTCACCTTTCGCTCAGCCAACTTCCTAACCAAGTCCGTACTTTTCTCTCGATTCCATGGGCTTCTATCTTAGCTAACAGTCTCTTATGTGGGACTTCATCAAATGCCTTCTGGAAGTCCATATAAATAACATCCATTGACATTCCCCTGTCCACTACTTTAGTCATCTCTTCAAAAAATTCAATCAGGTTTGTCAGGCACGACCTACCTTTCACAAATTCATGCTGGCTCTCTCTGATTAACTGAAAATTTTCGAAGTGTTCAGTCACCCTAACCTTAATTATAGGCTCCAGCATTTTCCCCACAACAGATGTTAGGCTAACTGGTCTATAATTCCCTGGTTTCCTTCTCTCTCCTTTCTTAAAAAGCGGAGTGACATGTGCAATTTTCCAATCTAGAGGGACAGTTCCTGAATCTAGAGAACTTTGAAAGATTATAGTTCAGGCATCTGCAATGTGCTCACCTACTTCCTTTAAAATCCTGGGATGGAAACCATCTGGTCCTGGGGATTTGTCACTCTTTAGTACAATTATTTTCTTCATTACTGTTGTTTTACTTATGTTAATTTTATCGAGTCCCTGTCCCCGCTTCAATATTAGTTTTCTTGGGATTTCTGGCATGCTATCCGCTTTTTCTAATGTAAATACTGATGCAAAGTAATTATTCAACATGTCCACCATTTCCCCATTGTCAATGACAATATCCCCACTTTCAGTTTTTAAGGGGCTAACACTGCTCCTGACCACCCTCTTTTTCCTAATATAACTATAAAAGTTCTTCGTATTGGTTTTGATATCCCTTGCAAGTTTCTTTTCAAACTTTCTTTTTGTAGCTCTTACTATCTGTTTTGTGACCCTTTGTTGATCTTTGTATCTTACATCTTTAGTTGTCCATGGCTGTTTCTTTTGGCAAGTAGAGTACTTGCCCCGAAGGGGTATAAACCAATTCTGTATCACGTTAAATGTTTCTTTCCCACTGATCACCAGTCGTTTTACCCATTAACAGATTTGCCCAGTTTACTGTGGACAGTCTCTGTCTCGTTCCATTGAAGTTGGCCTTACCTAAGTCTAGAATCTTAGCAGCTGATTCACTTTATTCACTTTCAAACACTACCTTGAACTCGATCATGTTATGATCGCTATTGGATAGATGTTCATGCACAGTTACGCTGTTAACTAAATCTGGTTCATTACTCATTACTAAATCTAGTATGACTTGCCCCCTTGTTGCCTCTAGGACATACTGCTGTAGAAAACTATCCCGGACACACTCAAGAAATTCACTACCTTTCTGACAGTTGCTAGTCTGCTTTTCCCAATCTATGTGAAGGTTAAAGTCCCCCATTAAGACCACCATGCCTTTCTTACACACTTGTCTAATCTCTGCATTTATACAATCTGGCACTTCAGAGCTGCTGCCAGGGTCCTATACACAACTCCCACTATAGTCTTAGATCCTTTCCTATTTCTCAATTCAACCCATAAGGTCTCTGTTGACTGCTGTTGGAGCAAGGATGTCTTACTGCAGTTGTTCATGGCCTTGGTGAGACCACACCTGGAGAATCGTGTTCAGTTTTGGTCTCCTTACCTAAGAAAGGATATACCTGCCATGGAGGGAGTGCGGCGAAGGTTCACCAGACTGATCCCTGGGATGGCAGGACTGTCGTATGAGGAGAGATTGGGTCGACTCGGCCTGTATTCACTCGAGTTTAGAAGAATGGGAGGGGCTCTCATTGAAACATATAAAATTCTGACAGGGCTAGACAGGCTGGATGTAGAGAGAATGTTTCCTCTGGTTGGGGGGTCCAGAACGAGGGGTCACAGTCTCAGGATACGGGGTAGGACATTTAGGACTGAAATGAGGAGAAATTTCTTCACTCAGAGGATGGTGAACCTGTGGAATTCTTTGCCACAGAAAGCTGTGGAGGCCAAGTCACTGAATATATTTAAGAAGGAGCTAGATAGATTTCTGGAGACAAAAGACATCAAGGGGTATGGGGAGAGAGCGGGAATATGGTATTGAGATAGAGGATCAGCCATGATCATATTGAATGGTGGAGCAGGCTCGAAGGGCCATATGGCCTAATCCTGCTCTTATTTTCGATTTTTCTATGGCACACATCCATTCTCAATTGAACCCTGAAATATAATTTCTAGTGCCTCCTGTTTCCCTCAGGATCCTTCAAGTATCCCGACAGATCCCGGCACTTTGTCTTCCTTTAGTTCAACGAACTTCTCTAAAACTCTCCGTTTATTTATTATAATATCTCATCTTACTTTCAAACAATTCAGGATTTACCTCTTGCCCAGGATCCTTTCCTTTTGTAAACACTGAAGCAAAGTCCTTGTTGAGTATTTGTTTATCCTCCACTAGTTCACTGTCCTCCCCTCTCAGGAGTCCCACCTCACATTTAATTATTCTCTTTTTACTGATATATTTGTCCAATATTTCACTGTTTTTCATGATTTTTAAGATTCACTTCTCATGCTCCCTCCTTGTTTTCTTTATCCCTCTCTTAATCTCCTTCCTATTTTATCATTTTCTTTCTTCTCTTTAACATACCTGTAGGCCCCATACTCCCTCTTCTTCAATTTTAATTTGTTCCAAATCTCTTTATTTATCCACAGCATTCTGAAACTTGAAGCAGTCTAATTTTTAACGGTATTTATTTATTCTGCAACTTTGCAATCTCCTTTTAGAAAATATCCCATTGTTGATCCTTACTCCATTCTAAATGTTTACATAGGCAGTTTCAATGTTAAATGTTGACTTAAAATCATGACAGGATGTTGCACAGGAAGTGTGTGCATTCACAAGTTTTTAAAAATAAATCAATGAGTAATGGTCTCTAGAATCCTGGGATATTCCACTGCCAGGCCAGTGTAGCTCAGTATCCCACCATGCAGTGCAATAACTCAAAAATAGGAGCATTTTTAGCTAACCCTTTTAGTTAACTATTTATACTCTTTCAACTAGGTTTCAGAAATAGAGCTAAATGTTATCAATATCTACATGAGCAGCTCAGAATGTATATAAAAGAGGGGAGAGGCTGTATCCGTCCAAACAAGGGGGCATAACCTTAATATTAGAGCCAGGCCATTCAGAGGTGCTGTCAGGAAGCACTTCTTCGCACAAAGGGGAGTGGAAATCTGGAACTCTTTCCCCCCCCCCAAAAAAAAAGCTGTTGGGGCTGGGGGTCAATTGAAAATTTCAAAACTGAGATTGATAGATTTTTGTTAGGCAAGGGGGTTAAGGGCTACGGAGGCAGGGCGGGTAGATGGAGTTAAGATACAGAGCAGGCATGATCTAATTGAATGGTGGAACAGGCTCGAAGGGCTGAATGGACCACTCCTGTTCTTGTGTTTTTATGTAAATAGTTTTCTAGCTGAATGTCAAATAGCTATGAAGACAAGTGAAAGTATCTTCATGCCTGAGTACAACAAAGTCATTCTTTTTGTGGCAGATACTGAAGTTCTATTATCCTAATAAACATATTCACATCCCATGAGAGTACTTATAGCCCAGTGAAAGTATTGATCTATCAGTGGAAATACAGATATCCCATAAAAGTACTGATATCTCAGTTGAAGTATCCCAGAGTAAGTACTAATACCCCAGTGGGAAGTACTGACATCCCAGTGGAGGTGCAGGTGGAAGTGCTGATATCCCAGTGAGGTGCTGATATCCCAGTGGAGGTGCTGATATCCCAGTGGAGGTGCTGATATCCCGGTGGAGGTGCTGATATCCCGGTGGAGGTGCTGATATTCCAATGGAGGTGCTGATATCCCAGTGGAGGTGCTGATATTCCAATGGAGGTGCTGATATCCCAGTGGAGGTGCTGATATCCCAATGGAGGTGCTGATATCCCAATGGAGGTGCTGATATCCCAATGGAGGTGCTAATATCCCAGTGGAGGTATAGATATCTCGGTGAATGATAGTGTTTATCTTAGTTGCAGAATGTTCTAATTACATGCTAATATCCCATTACTCCATTTAATTAAGGTCTTCCTGAGAATTTATTTGTGATAATGTGATTGTTATGGATTTCTTGAGGGTAAGTGTTCATGTGTTACTCATGTTTCTACTTCTGAATGAATGCTGGAAATCCCCTACCCAGACCCTATAAAGACGACTATATTTACCTACATAACAATGGTGACTACACATCAATGGTAAAACACTTTGAGATTTCCTGTGGTCGTGAAAGGTGCTATATAAATGGAAGTTCTTTGTATTCAGTTTAATCAGTGGTCGAGGAGATTTTCTAAAGACTTGAGGTTGGAATCGCCCTTTCAATATAATCTAGGCTGACACATCAGTGCAGTACTGAGGGAATGCTGCATTGTCAGAGGTGCCCTTTTCAGGATCAGATATTAAACCGAGACCCCGTCTGCCCTCTCAGGTGGATGTAAAAGACCCAATGACACTAAGCCAAGAAGAGCAGGGGAGTTAGGGTCCTGGCCAATATTCATCCTTCAACCAACATCATTAAAGTTTAACTGGTCATTTATCTCATTGCTGTTTGTGGGATCTTGCTGTGCGCAAATTGGTTGCTGCGATTCGCTACATTACAACAATGACTACACTTCAAAAAGTATTTCACTGGCTGTAAAATGCTTTGGAACATCCTGAGGTCATTAAAGGTGCTATACAAAGGCGAGTTTTCTTTTGGAGGAAGTAGTACTATCTTGAAATAAAAACAGAACATGTTGGGAATGCAGAGTAGTTTGATGAGCACCTTAACATTTCGGGTGTAACCCTGTGCCAGAATAGTTGTGTGGAAAAGTTACACCCAGAGCATTAGCCCAGCTACGTTATCGCATGTCATGAAACTGAAATGTAATGCTGATCGACCAGCTGTACATTCTCCGCATTTTCTATTTGATGGATGGTCCCTTTGACGTAGGATCAAGGTCCACTTCATCTGTGATAGGATGCAACAGGAACACAGGAACAGGAGGAGGCCATTCAGCCCCTCGAGCCTGTTCCCCATTCAGTTAGATTATGGCTGATCTGTATCATAACTCCATCTACCCGCAACAAGCATAGGGAAGTAAGATTTTCAGTGACTGTACGCATCAGACTGGTCTCAGGGCTATGGTAGTGTGGTAGTTACTGGACTAATAATCCAGAGAACGTGAGATCAAATCTCACCAAAAAAAAAATCCGGAAATAAAATATAGTCGTCTTTATAGGGTCTGGGTAGGGGATTTCCAGCATTCATTCAGAAGTAGAAACATGAGTAACACATGAACACTTACCCTCAAGAAATCCATAACAATCACATTATCACAAATAAATTCTCAGGAAGACCTTAATTAAATGGAGTAATGGGATATTAGCATGTAATTAGTGACCATGAAGCTGTCGGATTGTTGTAAAAACCCAACTGGTTCACTAATGTCCTTTAGGGAAGGAAACCTGCCATCCTTACATGGTCTGGCCTATATGTGACTCCAGTCCCACACCAACGTGGTTGACTCTTAACTGCCCTCTGAAGTGGCCTAGTGAGCCACTCAGTTGTATCAGATCTACCTTCTATGGGCAACTAGGGATGGGCAATAAACGCCAGCCTTGCCAGCGATGCCCACATCCCGAGAATGAGTAAAAACAAGCCACGGATTCTAGGTGTGACGCTGGTGTCAGGGCGGCTTCTTAGCTGCAGTTATAACGCTCAACACTAAAAGCAGTAGTGAATTTGTGAGTCAAATCAGCTCATCATAACAGGAGAAATAAACCACCTCCAGTGGATACTTTCACATCCCTTGTGCTGTACACAGGCTGGCGTATAACTCGAGCCTAGGGTTGCCAACTCTGGTTGGAGGCATTCCTGGAGGTTTGATCACATGATGTCCTGGCCACATGACATCTGACCATGTGATGTCTGATCACATGACTGTTACAAATGTTATTGCATTTACCGTGTAAAGGTCGGGTCCCCTGTAGTCCAGTATTTTTGCTCGTGTTTTTGCGCCGGCTGCTGTCGTGCGAGAACTTCCAAGATCCAGGAGACCACTCGTGAGCAGAGAGGAAACCAAGAAATTACAGCACAGGAGGAGGCCTTCGGCCCGCGGTGCCAGCGATCTCTCCTGTAACCCCCCGATCCTTTTATATTCCTCCTTTTCAGATTGCATTTTAGACTCTACCTCAATAGCCACATGTAGTGAAGGATCCCACGGTCTAATAGCCCTCAGTTCAAGAACCTCCCTCCTTGGTCCTTCCATGTTACCGGCTGCTCCTCTCTCAGTGCTGCTCCCACTCCAAGTAGTTGATGCAGCTCCGGGCTGTGTCGACTGTGATGGTGCCCACCCCCACCCCATTCTCCCCCACCACTCCCTGCTTGAGCCCCAATCTCCTGACTCCGAGTCCCCTTCTCTTTCCCCTAGTTTATTCCTTCTGTTATAATGAGCTGATCTGACTCCCAAATTCACTACTACTCTTCCCTTTCTCCTTCACTCCCCGAGCCCCCATTCCCCAATCTCCATCTCTTTCCCCACGCTGATTTCAGAACCCCCACATTTCAGAGACCCCCCCAATTTCAGACCCTTTCCTGAATACTGACACACCCAATTCCCAAATCTCCAGCCCCCGCCTGAATGCACTCCTCGTGGTCCCGGCTCTCTGTGACGGGGGTCGGGGTGATGTCACCAAACCGGAGGTTTCTCTGAGCAGCAAACGGTCACTGAACGGAGCAGAGTGGGGGGGTGGGGGGTTACGGGGCGGGGTGGGGGGGCATGGAGCAGGGGGGGACGCACCACAGTGAAACTTAATGCGTGATCACCACATAAATAATCGCCATAAAAAATCCAGTGATTTCCCGGGTTGCGAGAGGCAGTGTCCTGGAGCCCCAGGCCCCATTTCGGGAGGGTTGGGAATTGTACTCCAGCCCGCAGAGCAATGTGCCAGAAATGGGACATGCTGAGACATCGTCAGGCCAGGGCCTGTGTTAGCAAAGCCCATTGTGGGGGATGTATTTTACCCTCCTAAACAGGCAGCATTTTTCCCTGTGAGCCATTACTTTAATCCACTGCACTCTGCGACAAACCCGGTCAGTTTACTGTGTGTACAATGGTTCACATGTGCGTGTGTCACCACAGTAACCTCAATAATGTGCACAAGAGCAAACAACCAGCAACAACTTTCAGAACCAAGGGACCATAGAACCCCAGGTTATCCACTCAGACGCACATGTGTATATAGCATCTACAAGTGAGTAATTCTCTCCAGTTACTTATGACTCAATCCCAAATTTAGACTTTCTATTGTTCACATATAAAAAAAACTCGTTTTTCAAACTAAACTGTAGCTTTTATTTTTGTTTCGTTGCATGTTATAGAAACAGGTTACAGTAAATACTGTGCAGGGTGTAGGATAGACTGCCAGTGTGAATACCATACAGGGGTGGAGCACCCAGTACAACTCCAAGAGGCTACTGCAGTCCAGTGTGTGTACATGTTACTAACAGCAAACAATCTCAGTTATGAACCAGAATTGATAATTAAAGAATAGAATAGGGGGTGTATAATTTCCATGTAATGTAACCCCCATCCCCCCCCACATTAAGTGACTAGAAATCTCCTAATGCGTTGCCGATATCCTAACATGTGGCTCAGTGGTAGCACTCGCGCCTCTGAGTCAGAAGGTTGTGGGTTCAAGCCCTAATTAAGGACTTGAGCACACAATCTCCGCAGACACTACACTGTAGTACTGAGGGAGTGCTGCACTGTCGGAGGGTCAGTACTGAGGAAGTGCTGCACTGTCGGAGCGTCTGTACTGAGGGAGCACTGCACTGTCGGAGGGTTAGTACTGAGGGAGCACTGCACTGTTGGAGGGTCAGTACTGAGGGAGCGCTGCACTGTCGGAGGGTCAGTACTGAGGGAGCGCTGCACTGTGGGAGGGTCAGTACTGAGGGAGCACTGCACTGTTGGAGGGTCAGTACTGAGGGAGCGCTGCACTGTCGGAGGGTCAGTACTGAGGGAGCGCTGCACTGTCGGAAGGGCAGTACTGAGGGAGCGCTGCACTGCCGGAGGGTCAGTACTGAAGGAGCGCTGCACTGTCAGAGGGTCAGTACTGAGGGAGTGCTGCACTGTCGGAGGGTCAGTACTGAGGGAGCGCTGCACTGTGGGAGGGGCAGTACTGAGGGAGTGCTGCACTGTCAGAGGGTCAGTACTGAGGGAGTGCTGCACTGTCGGAGGGTCAGTACTGAGGGAGCGCTGCACTGTGGGAGGGGCAGTACTGAGGGAGCGCTGCACTGTCGGAGGGTCAGTACTGAGCGAGCGCTGCACTGTGGGAGGGGCAGTACTGAGGGCGCGCTGCACTGTTGGAGGTATAGTTTTTCAGGTAAGACCATAGACCGAGACCCCATCTGCCTGATCAAGTGATGTAAGAGATCCAATGGCATTCTTTGAAAGGTCCTGGCCAACCTTCATCGCTCTGCCGAAAATGGGTCATTTATCTCATTTGCTGCTTGTGGGATCTTGCTGTGCAGGAATTAGCTGCTCCTTTTGCCTATACAACTGTGACCACACTTCAAAAGTAGTTCATTGGTGGTGAAGTGTCTTGGGACGTGCTGAGCATTTGATAGACTTGAATAACTGCAAGTTCTTTCTTTCGTTTTCAGTACTTATTTCCCCCTTTTCCGTTGGAGATCTGCCATTTTTAGGCTTCAGGGAGACTCTATTTGATGACATCAACTAGAGACACATCGGTGAATAGCTGCATAAGGAAAGCTGGAGATCGGCACTTAGTACCAGCTCCTTCCACCTCACAACAGTGCAAAAGTGACTGTCCCTTTCAGGGAGTTCAGTTCATACTCATGTCGAGTTTAAGGGAGGCTCAGGAAGTCTGTTGGGTCACCTGGGCACTTTATAAACTTGAGCAGGGCCTGTTTAATGTCTTGCAATGCTGCTGCCAGCTCTCGAAAAACATCAGAAATATTCCACCCAGGAGTGGAGCAGTGTGCCTACGTGGGCAGAGTTCTCCCCTGGCATTCATGCTACGAGTCGCAGCCCTCAGTGTAACCCGGCTGTCGCTGGCTGCGAGTTGCTCTCTGCAGCTATTGGCCTCCATAAGGTAGTCCTGTAAACCTGTAGCCTGTAGTGTTTGCACTAACACATGGGCCGTTCTGGTATGAGCACCACTGGGAAACAAGTGAAGTTCACGGTGTGTGCACCAGTAGAAGGATTGACCTTTGCTCTTCATGTGTGTAATGGAATTCAATGACTGGTTCTTCGACAAGTTTTTAGGGCTCATAACATGGTGACATGGAGTGAGCCTTTGGCTCAGTGGTAGCATTGCCACCTCTGAGTCAGAAGGTGCAGGGTTCAAACTCCGCTCCACACAGTCATGGGGAGTAGAGACTGGAGCTCCGGACAGTTCCGGGGAATTCTGGGTTGACACCCAGCAAGATATTTGCATCAGGTGGGTGTGGGTGTTTCCCCCTCATCACATGGGTTGTGGGAGCCCATAATACCTTCCCTCCGTATTGGACTAACCTCCCTATCAGTTGGTATAAAGATGGTTACGGCCATGGAAGGTGTGTTCATGTCACGGCTGTTAATCAGCCTGCGAATTCTTACATTAATTCCCACTATTCAGAAGTGAGAGAGCTGTAGAGCAGATCAGCAGTGACACTGATGTAGTGATGGGTGGGGGGGCCAGGGGAGAGAGAGTTGATGAGAGATCCAGGGGGTGAAGACTAGTTGGGTTACAAATTAGCATGGAGATGTAGATGGTAAAGAATTCGAGGACGTGGCCAAAGGCACCCAAACAGTGATCAAGAGGAACATTTGAAGATTGGAGGGAATTTACACTGGTTTGAAGAATTAGGATAAAGTTGTATCTGTCCCTTTAAGTGACCCCTTTTTGTTGAAGTTGTGACCAACGCCTGTGGGCGCTCTTCCGGCAGGTGGCGCTGTGGCGCAGCCTCAGCCCCGCCCCCTTTTCGCCCGTTTGTTGTGGTTTGCATGGAGACGGGAGGGGGCGTGTCCGGGGCGGGGCGCGGTGGCCGGCGGGACGGTGGAGGAGCGGTCCCGGAGGTCCGAGCCGAGGCAGTTAGTCAGGTGGCGCGCTGAGAGCGAGCGGACGGCATGTCGGTGAGCGAGCAGAGACCGCCGCCGCCTCCTCAGCCCCAGGTCCAGGAGCCGGGCCCGGACGGGCACAGTGCTAGGATGGCCAGGATGCCGGCCTGGAAGAGAGAGATCCTGGAGCGGAGGAAGGCCAAGCTGGCGAGCCCGGTGGTGGCGACAGCGGACGGCCGGAGCTGGAACCGAAACCGGGCCGCGTCCCATAGTAACCGGGCGGGAGAGGCGAGCCGGGGGCAGAGTCCGAGCCGGGGGGCTGTGGTTGACGGCGGCGAAGGGCCTCAGTCGGTGGCCGGGCCGGGGGGCGCCGTGCTGCTTGAGAGCATCGCCCCCATCCAGGAAAACCCGTTCATCAAGCGGGAGCGGCGGCGGCGGCGGCTGGTGGAGCGGGAGTCCCCGGGCGGCGGCGGCTCCGGCTCCGGCTCCTCCTCGGCCAGGCCCGTGCAGCAGCTCCTCGACCTGTACAGCCACATCCCGGGGGTCCGCACCATCCGGGCGGACAACATCATCATCATCGAGTCCGACCCCGACTACTTCACCGAGGCCGGCCCGAGGAACGGCGGCCTGCCCCGGATCAACAGCGTCGGCGACTTGCTGTCCCGGGGCGGCAAGGGCAGCGTGGCCGAGATCCGAGCGTCCGAGGTACTCATCTACGAGGGGCCGCTGAGCCGGAGCGAGGAGAACCTGAGCACCCTGGGCACCGAGGAGACGAGCCCGGGCCACCTGCAGGGCAAAGTCAGCCGCTTGCTCGAGAAGTTTGATCACAACTACGTGAAGCCAGCCCGGTCGAGGAGCACGGAGAATCTGCTGGACGGCTTCTCCCCCTCCAGGGACCGGGAGCAGGACCGGCACAGCAAGCCACTCTTGTTGCCAAAACCCCTCACACTCAACAAGCACAGCCAAGGGCCAGCATCCAAGAGCCCCCCGCACGGCCAGCCCAGACCCGGTGTCAGCCCGTTCCCGGAGGGTGGAAGGTCACCTGGCCCTCACTTGGACGATGTGTCCCCATCTCACTCCAAATCCTTCCCGTTGTTCTCGCCCACCAGATACTCTGCCCCTCTGCCTCCTGGCCGCACATCATCCTCTGTTCCCCGTGTAGCCCTACATGATCAAGGGACTACTAAACTGGGTGCCAGTGATAAGACTGTGCCTGAAGATACACCCTGCTCCGTGTCCTCTTATCGTAAGCAGTTTGAGAATGTCCCCGCTGATGGAAGGCAGTTGAAGCAGAAGGAGTCAACCCCGTCTCACAAGGGCAACGACAACATCTTGAAAGTTTGGGCCACCAAGGAGAATAAGTTAATGGAGAATGGTCATCCAGAGCTGGATTTAATGGGGAGCGATGTATTCTCTGTGAAGGCAGACAAGATGGACAATGACGATCAGGTAGATGCAAATGTCATTGGGAGTGGCCGGGTGCCATCTCCTCTTGGTGCTTCCAGCAATGAGGTTTCCAAAGGGCCTAATACATGGAGGCCAAAGTATGAGGTGGACCTAAGGAAAACTTCAAAGTCAAGCCCTGAAACACCCCAGCCTACTGCAATTGATGGTTCCAGATCTTCACCTGCTGCAAAACCCAGTGCCACTCCCTTGGGGAAGGTGAAGCAGAACCACAAAGTGGAAGGCTTAGCCAAAGTAACTCCAAACCAATGCAATGGCGTGTCTGCTTCCACCAGTCTGAACGACTCCTTTCAGATCGTACCTGCCGCACCTCCAGATATTTCATCCATTCCAGAAGATGACATGCAGGCTCGGGCACTAGCAAACCTCAGAAAACAGTCCAAGAACTCATTTGTTGTGATTCCTAAGAGGAGAGCAGGTGCCTTTGTGGCATCCAGCAATGTTTGTGATGATAGGGAAATGAACGATAAAACCCATGAAAAGCCAAAACTTGAAAATGGTGCTGCCACTTCTGTTGAGGTTCAAACAAGCAGAATTTCAACTGTTTCTCCGGAAAGAATCAGCCCATCTGATCATAGACAGAGTAAAGAAGGAAAACTGCCTGTTGCAGAGCCTCCTCTTCCAAAAGCAGATTTCAAGCTAAAAGAGGAAGAGACCTTGAATAAAACTACATCAAGGGGTAGCTATGATGTCTCTCATATGAGTTCTCAGCTTTCATTTGGGGAAGGAATGACAGGTCTGTTGCCTACTGAGACTACAGAAGCAGAGCGGGATGCTGAAGCCACTGTAATATTAATTAATTATCGGATTGAAGACGACATCCCAGTCACTAACATAGATGATATCTTGGTGACAGAAGAGAAAGAAATTCCCACACAGCCAATCAGGGCCAAATCAGCTGTAACAAAGGACAAGCCTCCCGAAGAATCCTTTGGCAGTCTACAGCACCCCTTTGTGCAGCGAAAGAGTGGAAACACCTTCACCATTGTTCCTCATCGAAAGCCAGCCAGCAGTGGCCAGGCGCCCTCTGTCAATGCAAAGGAGATCTCTCAGGCAAATGGGACAGATGAGCTATCAGTGGAAGATCCTGAACCATCACTTGCCAAACTGGGGGTGTTACTAAAGAAGCGCTATCCTCCTGCAGAGGAGATACAGGTGATAGGAGGGTACCTGTCATTGGAGAGATCCTGTTTGTCCAAGGGTGGCTCCACGAGAAAGAAGGTAGGCATACTGATTCAAATCACATCTTGGTATCAGTGTATGACGTGAATTTATAGGGCAAGAGAATGGGGTTGGTGCTTTTTCTCGTGTTTGACCCAAAGATGATGATCTGGCTGAAAGTTGCTGATCTTTTTCATTTCACTATGTATTTTTGAGTGTGCCACAGTACTGCGATCACACAAAGTGGTATTGGTTACCAAAAGATGATAAAGCATACAGAGTAAAGCTGTACCCAGTAATACTCTTTCACCCTGCTGCACTATTCTTTTTTCCATTTCCCCATACTTACCATCTTTGTGGCCTCAGAGGGATTGTCAGTTTGGTTCCATATTAAGGCAGTTTTGTGCTGTGGCCCATAGCCAGTACCAACTAGGTTGAGACTGCCTGCTCTCGTTATTTGTTGGACTTCTAAAGCCAATAGACAGAGATTGCTTTCATGTCATGGGCCTGGGCTGGATTTGAAGCATGGTTCCAGTGTTTTCATTGACTAATGGTGAAAACGAGAGGACAGTGAAAACAGACCTTGTCTTCAGTAATTGTTCAGTGGGAGTGAAAAGTATCAGCACAGGCTCTCACAACTGACTTGAAAGTGAAAGCCTACAGATCTGTGATTTATATGAAACCAGCTTCAGATGTGTCAAGAACTTTATGATCAGCAGTCTATTTGTCTTAAAAAATAAATCTATTGCTATTATCTGGGCAGTATAATTTGATATTTGTCTCATATAGGGAAATATTTTGAGTTTAATTGGGAAAGACTGCTTTTATCAGGAAGGAATAATAACTTAAAGCCCTCAAAGTTCAGATTTGCTGGTCATTTCAGAAACTGCAAATGTATTTGAAATGCAGCTGCTTTTAGTAGCCTTTCATAAAAGTTCACTTTGGTTTTGCTGCATTGACTTCCTGAGAAACATTGGAGCAGATGCAGGTACAGGTTTCTGAGGGGCTCCAATTTCTGTCTGAACAAACTTGCCACCGAGTAGTGTTCATTTCCAGGATTGTCGTTCTTGTATTTTAGATCTGTGAAAAGGAATTCTTGTCTGGAAGCCTGTAAGTCTGAGCCCTAATAACTTGAATATAATTAGTTGGATCTTGTACAAGTATCCAGAGGCTTTCAGATTCCTCAGGACAATAATAGGGATCGTTAAATACCGACAAACCCACTGCACGGGACTGTGAATTACATACAAATAGAGATTTCAGCCTGTAATAGGATGAACTGTGTGACACTGAGTCACGGATAGTAAATCTCAGACGTAATTTCAGTAAATTAATAGAAATTGGATTTCACGGAAGGGCCAAGTAACTGGGGGAAAAGTTGTATTTTGGAGGACTCTAATCTGAATTGAGATATTGAGGGTTTTTTTTATTTTCTGTTGGCAAGTTCTGGTTTCAGAAACTCCCCATGTAGAGAATTGTGTACACAAGTCTTTGTGAAACCTCCATGTGGCACCATCTGTTCAGAGTATTATAGGGAGTCTCCCCATGCTGCTGTTAGAGGATTTCTCAGCCTGACATTAGCACACAAAAGATGTGAAGTGCTCTTGTTCTCTTATTCCTTGCTGTAATATTTTCAATGAGGTGACCTGGGATATGGGATACACCTGTATACGAGGCATGGTTACTGAGCACATGGCATAACTGCGGGCGAAATGCAGGTACTTGGTGTGAAGTACACCCGAGTCTGGGAAATGGCTACTGGGTTGTTTGGTATACCTTGAGCATGAGGGACAGGTACAGGGGCATGTGGTACCTCTGCATGTGATGGGTGTGTACTAGGGAAATGCATTGTCAGTATGTGAGGAGTGGGTGTTGGCATGTGCGATATGCTGATTGTTGGGGCTGAGTACAAGTGTCCATCGTATGCCTGAGTGGGATTGTGAAATTGAGTTCCTTACTGGAAATGTTTTATGACTTCCTCAAAAGATTTATTTTGCTGATACATAGCAAACTTGGTGAGTTGGGTTTAGTTAAATAAAGCCAATTACAAAGGTATGAGGGGAAATTAGATTAAAGGTATGATGGTAGATAAGCAGTGGCAAACATTTAAAGAAATATTTCAGAATTCTCAAAGAATATGAGAAATAAACATGGGGACAAGCGATCCATCTGTGGCTAACTAAAGAAGTTAAGGATAGTATTAGATTAAAAGAAGCCTATAATGTTGCGAAGAATAGTAGTAAGCCTAAGGATTGGAAGAGTTTTAGAAATCAGCAAAGGACGACCAAAAAATTGATAAGGGAGAAAATAGAATGAGCGTAAACTAGCAAGAAATATAAAAACAGGTTGTAAGAGCTTCTACAAGTATGTAAAAAGGAAGAGAGTAGCAAAAGTAAACATTGGTCCCTTAGAGGCTAAGACAGGAGAAATTATAATGGGGAATAAGGAAATGACAGAAATGCTAACCAAATATTTTGTATCTGTCTTCACAGTAGAAGACACAAATAGTGGGGAACCAAGGGGCAAATGAGTGTGAGGAACTTAAAACAATTAATATCAGTAGAGAAAAAAGTACTTGAGAAATTAATGGGACTAAAAGCCGACAAATCCCCTGGACCCGATGGCCTACACCCTAGGACTCTAAAAGAGGTGGCTGCAGAGATAGTGGATGCATTGGTTGTGATCTTCCAAAATTCCCTAGATTATGGAACGGTCCCAGGGGATTGGAAGGTAGCAAATGTAACACCACTATTCAAGATGAGAGAGAGGGAGAGAAATCGGGGGACTACAGGCCAGTTAGCTTGACATCAGTCGTCGGAAAAATGCTGGAATTCATTATTAAGGAAGTGTTAACAGGGCACTTCGAAAATTATAATATGATTAGGCAGAGTCAACATGGTTTATGAAAGGGAAATCATGTTTAACAATCTTTGAGTTCTTTGAGGATGTGACTAGCAGGGTCGACAAAGGGGAACCAGTGGATGTAGTATATTTGGATTTCCAAAAGGCATTCGATAAGATGCCACATAAAAGGTTGCTGCACACGATAAGGGCTCATGGGGTTTGGGGTAATATATTAGATAAGATGATTGGTTAATGGACAGAAAACAGAGTAGGGATAAACGGGTCATACTCAGGTTGGCAGGCTGTAACTAATGGGGTGCCACAAGGATCAGTGCTTGGGCCTCAGCTATTTACAATCTATATTAATGACTTAGATGAAGGGACGGAGTGTAATGTATCCAAGTTTGCTGACGATACAAAGCTAGGTGGGAAAGTAAGCTGTGAGGAGGACACAGAGTCTGCAAAGGGATATAGACAGGTTAAGTGAGTGGGCGAGAAGGTGGCAGATGGAGTATAATGTGGGGAAATGTGAGGTTATTCACTTTAGTAGGAAGAGTAGAAAAACAGAATATTTTTTGAATGGTGAGAAACTATTAAATGTTGGTGTTCAGAGAGATCTGGGTGTCCTCATACAAGAAACACAAAGTAAGCATGCAGGTGCAGCAGGCAATTAGGAAGGCTAATGGAATGTTGGCCTTTATTGCAAGGGGGTTGGAGTACAAGAGTAAGGAAGTCTTGCTACAATTGTACAGGGCTTAGGTGAGACCACACCCTGGAGTACTGCGTACAGTTTTGGTCTCCTTATCTAAGGAAGGATATACTTGCCTTTAGAGGTGGTCCAATGAAGGTTCACCAAATTGATTCCTGGGATGAGAGGGATGTCCTATGAGGAGAGATTGAGTAGAATGGGACTATACTCTCTGCAGTTTAGAAGAATGAGAGGTGATCTCATAGAAACATAAGATTCTGACAGGGGCTTGACAGGGTAGATGCTGAGAGGTTGTTTCCCCTGGCTGGAGACTCTAGAACTAGAGTGCACGGTCACAGATAATGGTCGGCCATTTATGACCGAGATGAGGAGCAATTTCTTCACTCAGCGTTGTGAATCTTTAGAATTCTCTATCCCAATGAGTTTGAAGTTATATTTTTTTAAAATGAGACTGACACACCTCCTTTACCATCGCGCTGTACGTATTTCTAATTCTACAGCATTTATTGGACAGTGTTGTCTCCTTGTTCATTTTGTTGTTGACCTGACACAACTATCATCCTGTTCAACAGAACTTCGTTTAAAAAAAATTAATTTGTAACAACTCCGTTGAAAAAAAATCTTTTGCCCGAGGGGCCTGTAGAGTGTCGATCTGGTGAGTGTTTATAGAGTGTGGATTTGGCATCTCTTGCAAAGCAGTTATCATCCAACTGTAATATCCAGTTTGATGCCCAACTCAGTGAGGACACCTGATCGGTATAGTCCTTTTTTTATTATTTGTTCTTGGGATGTCGGCAACGCTGTTAGGTTGCAAGTTCCACGATTTTGACCCAGCGATGACGAAGGAACGGCGATATATTTCCAAGTCGGGATGGTGTGTGACTTGGAGGGGAACATGCAGGTGGTGTTGTTCCCATGTACCTGCTGCTATTATCCTTCTCGATGGTAGAGGTCGCGGGTTTGGGAGCTGCTGTCGAAGAAGCGTCCTGTCGTTGGTACACACTGCAGCCACAGTGCGCCGGTGGTGAAGGGAGTGAATGTTTCGTCTCAGAACGGCTGGCTTCAAGTAGAAAGGAAGAACTTTCATTTATTTAGTGCCTTTCATGATCTCGGGACGTCCCAAAGCGCTTCACAGCCAGTGAAGTACTTTTGAAATGTGGCAGTCAATTTATGCAAAGCAAGCTCCCACAAACAGCAATTTGATAAATGACCAAATAATCTGTTTTAGTGTTGATGGTTAAGGGATAAATATTGGCCAGGACTCCCCTGCTCCTCTTCAAAATAATGGCATGAGATCTTTTTATGTCCATGTGAGAAGGCAGCTGGGGCTTCGGTTTAACATCTCAACCAGCACCTCCAACAGTGCAGAACTCCCTCAGTACTGCACTGGAATGTCAGCCTGGATCATGTGCTCAAGTCTCTGGAGTGGGACTGGAACCCGCAACCTTCTGACTCCAAGGTGAGAGTGCTACCAACTTCGTCACAGCTGACGAAAAAGTCAGCCTCTGGGTCGCCAGATAGCAGTTGCTCGCCACCTCACCCAGCATGAGATCAACAAGCTCATATGTTATCAGAAGTGTCGGCCTTGTGCTCAAGTTTCTAGAGTGGGGCTTGAATCCATGGCCTTCTGACTCCGAGGCAAGCGTGCTACCCCTGAGCCACGGCTAAGCTTAAGAAGCGAGCTGCTTGATCATTTGCCTCCCAAAATGATATTTTACAGACAATGATGAGTTGTTTGTTCCCAATTTTGTTCCGTCAACACTGCTTTGGGGATTTTTAAGATAGCGGCTGTGCTTCACTTTTTAAATTAATGATTGAGAATGTTGGGATATTGAGTCTAAAGGCCTTTCAGGTCAACAGCAATCAGAGCTCACACTTTGTCTAATTTTTTTCCCACTGGCATATTAACAGAACTAAATAACAGCAAAATATTTGTCAGAAGATAGTCACTCTTTAGCAGCCTCCTGATTCTCAGTAGGTTGAAGTGGGGCTAACTGTAGCATTTCCTGCAGAACCTGATGACCCGTAGTTTTCAGCCTTTTGTAAACCACTTCTCCCCTTTTTGTTTCTTTGCGTCTCTGGATTGAAATTAGTCAGTCCTGACTTCCTTAATGGAGTCGGATATGTTGATAATTTCTGCCGATTTACAAAAAGTGCCTGCCACATGACTCTGTCGTGCCTGACAAACGTGACTCAAGTACTTTAGGTACTCTCCACATAGCGCCGTAGTCTGAGGTTTGCAGATGCTTCTCCTCCTCCACAGCCAGCCATTGCTGAGCTGGATCAGTAGAAGGCTTAGCCTTGTGATGCAGCCAGTACAAAGGAACTCTTGGACTTCTCTGCTTGCTGTTCCAGAAATGTGCGAAATATTTCTGGCGTCTTCGCCAGGTCTAATACCAGTTATTAATCCCTGATTATGTCTATCCTGATGTACAATCTTTGAACTAAATGCAAATTCATGTCTTTTTTTTATATGTGCCATGAGGTTTGTTGATTTTGCTGACTTCTTGTTTAAAGGAGCCTTGCAGTCGCATGACTGTGTACAGCATAGAAATGCTGAGACGGTATCCAACACATTATTTTGGTGTCTCTGGAATGCCCCTTTGTCGTGCTGTGAGCTGAGTGTTTCCTAGTTGTATTTGTGTAATTTTGCTCTTTTTGCCACTTGTCTTTTCCCTTTCGACAGTTAGGAACAGGAGGAGGCCATTCAGCCCCTCGAGCCCATTTTGTCATTCAGCCTCTCAAGCCTGTTCTGCTATTCAGTTAGATCGTAGCTGAGCTGAACCTCAACTCTATTTACCTGCTATTGATCCTTATCCCTTGATACCCTTGCCTAACAAAAATCTATCTATTTTAGACATGAAAATTTCAATTAACCCAACATCCACAGCCTTCTGTGGGAGAGAATTCCAGATTTCCACTACCTTTTGTGTGAAAAAGTGCTTTGACTTCACTCCTGAATGGCATGGCTGTAATTTTTAAGATTGTGCCCTTTTGTTCTGGATTCCCCCATCAGAAGAAATAGTTTCTCTGTATCTATTCTATCAAATCCCTTTATCATTTTAAAGACCTTGATTGGATCACCCCTCAACCTTCTAAACTCAAGGGAATACAAACCAAGTTTATGCCAGTTTTATCCAAATAATTTAACCCTTTAAGCCCCGGTATCATTCTGTTGATTCTGTGCTGCACTCCTTCCAAGGCCAATATATATTTCCTGTGGTTCAGTGCCCAAAACTGAATTCAGTACTTCAGATGGGGTCTGACCAAGGTTCTGTATAACTGAAGCAAAACTTCTACCCCTTTGTATTCTAGCCCCCCTTAGATAAAAGACAACATTCCATTAGCCTTTTACATTACTTATGTACTAGTTTTTAGTTATTTATACATGGGCATCCAAATCTCTTCGCTCCTCCACAGCTCCTAGACTCTCACCGTTAAGAAAATATTCTGATTTGTTTTTCTTCGATCCAAAGTAGATGACCTCACACTTCCCCACATTGAACTCCACCCGCCATGGTTTTGCCCACGTACTTAATCTGCCTGTCCCATTGTAACTTTCTGCTCCCATCTACACAACTTACTGTACCTCCTAATTTGGCGTCATCTATAAATTTGGATATGCAACACTCTATTCCTTCATCCAAGTCATTGATGTTTGATATCTATGGTGAAAAGCTGAGGCCGCGGTACAGATCCCTGGGGAACACTACTTGTCACATCCTGCCATCAGAGTACCTACCCTTTATCCCCACTCTTTGTCTCCCACCTCCCAATTAATGCTTGTCTTCAATTAGAAGCATCATGAGTTTGGATTCCAGGGCTGCCAGATCCTCAGTGAAGACCACCATGTTACATCCCCCTTCTCTGGAGTGGGACAAAGCTACCGTCTAACTTGTCAACACTTAAATTGCAGCGTCCTGTTAATGGAGTGAGTTATGACAGGCTGGTTGGAGTAGTGAACAGACTTGCTATGTAGGCAGACCGAGGGGGTAAAGAGACAAATTATAGTGTCAATAAGAATGGACTGGGGAGCAGTAGGTAGAAATTTCCCGACTGGGATACTGCAGCTATTTTTTAATTGCCTTGATAACTATTGAGGTGCTCTCTCTGGTGACACATACTGACCAACTAAATATTTTCGTCAAGTGAAAATATTAATGCTATTCATTCCTATCCTCCCGTGACCTCTGACAGGTGACGTTGAGTTGTAATGTCAGAAAAGAGCTCTTTTTAAAAAAAAAAACACACTGATGCATAACTCTGTGATTTGGAAATGGAACAGATGATGGGCGCAGGCTGGGAAGGTGCATTATCTAACATCGATTTCATGTATCTTGTTTTTTTAACTGATACAGGGAACATTAAATAGGTTCCATCAAATGAGGAAGGAGGAGGAAAGTAAGCAAGGCTACGTATAATCTCTTATTCCCTTCTCTGTTTGCCCAGTTGCTTGGAGATAATGTTTAAAATTTCAGCTGTTCTCCCTCATTACCTGGATAAGACATCTATGCTCACCCAAAACTCTGCTACCCGTATCCTAACTTGCACCAAGTCCCATTCACCCATCACCCCTGTGCTTGCTGACCTACATTTGCTCCTGGTCCAGCAACGCCTCGAATTTAAAATTCTCATTCTTGTGTTCAAATCCCTCCATGGCCTCGCCCCTCCCTATCTCTGTAACCTCCTCCAGCCCTACAACCCTCCGAGAGCTCTGCGACCCCCCAATTCTGGCCTCTTACGCATTTCCGATTTCCATCACCTCTGCATTGAAGACCATGCTTTCAGCTAACTAGGCCCTGAGTTTTGGAATTCCCACCCTGAACCTCTCCGCCTCTCCTCCTTTTCAGACACTCCTTAAAACCTACCTCCTTGACCAAGCTTTTGGTCATGTAGAATCATAGAAAATTTAGGGCACAGAAGGAGGCCATTCAGCCCATCGTGTCTGCGCCTGTCCTAATACTTCATGTGGCTTGGTGTCAAATTTTTGTTTGACAATGCACCTGTGAAGTGCCTTGGGATGTTTTACTACGTTAGAGGTGCTATACAAATGCAAGTTGTTGTTGAAACATGGGTCACATGTAAATAGAGTCGAACCCTCCCTATTACCTATCTCTATTGCTTATTGCCTACCTAGCTAAAAAGAGGGGCAAAAATATAGATAGTACTTCAGAATAATGTATTAATCAATATTGCTGCAGATACTTGACATTGTGACCTCTGGTCCACTTCAGAAGTTGATACTGGCAATGGTCTGCAGTGAAGGCACCAGCCCACCAACATAATATGGATTAAAACATTGTGTACTCAATACCAGACAATCAGAGCTGAGTTGGAGTCCATTTTTAAAGACAACGAAGGGCACTTCCTACGTTTGCAAGCTGAGTGCAATGAGAAAGTGTGCTGGTTTCTCATGTAAGGCTGCTTTCATTCCTTTGTGTTGCCTGCTAGTCGTTAAAGGTGGTTAGTGGTTTTGGTCTAGTTCTGATGGTAGCTATTTCCTGGAGGGCAATCCAAGTGTAATGATGGGCCCAGTTCTGTGCCCAGCGTGTTTGTGTTAAGACGAAGCTCAGAAAGGAACTTTGCCCTTGTTGTTGAACAATGACCTGAAATAGCCTGGCGTCTGAGAATTGTTCAGGAAGTTACAAGAATTGCTCTAATAAAGTAAGGGCTAAAATTCCCCAGGAACTACCCTAATTCCCTCTAGTTAATTATTTTATGTCTTGCCCGATTGTGTTATCTGCTTTGTTTAGCTGGAGGGATATATCTACAGTTATGCTGCTAATGGGCTGTAAGAAACATTAATAGCTGAAGAATGCATAGTATATGTATGGTAGAGAAACATGCCTGTTTAGTGGTGGAGTGGCAGGGTCAATGATTAAAGTGGAATTGTGCAGTGAATGTGTAGGTACTCTCATTTTCAAATGACTGCAAAAGCTGCAGGCTGTTGGGCTTTTGTTTCTGGTGTGGCACTTTGTGGTACAGTTATAAGGATCGAGATGTTAGAATTAAACCCCCTTAGAATTGATTCAGTGATGTTATTTTTTTTGTGAGCTGACAAATGAGAGAGAATGAGAGGACCACTTGGTGTTGTGTACTGGGGTGTGGCACCATGGGGTCAGTAAGCTGGTTGTTGTGGAGGTGTTGAGATTTAGCCAGATGCCTTCTGCAGTGGTGAACTACTGGGAGATTCAGTTACCGTTCTGTAGCTGCTGGAGAATGGCACTGGTGGGGGTGAAACAGTTTGATAAAGAGCAGATAGATTAAGCTCAGGATGCGCCTGTGACTGAGCGAATGCTGGATGACTAAGCACAGTCCTGGTCTCCATATTATAAAAAGGATATAGAGGTATTAGAGAAGGTGCAAAAAAAGATTCACAAGGATGATACCAGAACTGAGGATGTACTTATCAGGAAAGGCTCAACAGGTGAGGGCTCTTTTCTCTAGAAAAGAGAAGGCTGAGGGGTGACCTGATAGAGGTCTTTAAGATGATGAAAGGGTAGACATAGAAAAAATGTTTCCATTTGTGGGGGTCCAAAACTAGGGATCATAAATATAAGATAGTCACTGATCAATCCAATAGGGAATTCAGGAGAAGCTTCTTTACCCAAAGAGCGGCAAGAATGTGGAACACGCTACCATAAGGAGTAGTTGAGGCAAATAGCATAGATGCATTTAAAGGGAAGCTAGATAAGCTTATGGGGGAGAAAGGAATAGAAGGGTATGCTGATAGGGTGAGATGAAGTGGGGAGGGTGGAGGCTCATGTGGGGCATAAACGCTGGCATAGACCAGTTGGGATGGATGGCCTGTTTTTGTGCTGTATACTCGATATAACACAACACCTAAGTAATGAGGAGGGATCCATGGCTCCAGGTGCTGCTGGAGTGTTGCTGTTGTGGAATGCTATTGTTATATTAAACCCTCCATAAACTTGAGCTCATCCAAAACTCTGCTGCCCGTATCTTAACTCGCATCAAGTCCCATTCACCCATCACCCCTGTGCTCGCTGACCTACATTGGTTCCCTGTCTGGCAACGCCTCTATTTTAAAATCCTCATCATTTGTTTTCAAATCCCTCCACGGCTTCGTCCCAGCCTATCTCTGTAACTTCCTCCAGCCCTACAACCCTCCGAGATATCTTCGCTCCTCCAATTCTGGCCTCTTGCGCATCCCCGATTTTAATCGCTCCATCACTGGTTGCCTAGACCCTAAGCTCTGGAATTCCCTCCCTAAACCTCTCCACCTCTCTAACTTTCCTCCTTTAAGCTCCTTAAAACCAACCTCTGACCAAGCTTTTGGTCACCTGCCCTAATATCTCCTTATGTGGCTTGGTGTCAAATTTTGTTTGATAACACTCCTGTGAAGTGCCTTGAGAAGTTTTACTATGTTAAGGGCTCTATATGAATTCAAGTTGTTGTAAATGTCAGCTGTTGATGTGTAGGGCCAATGGAATGAATGGAGATGCACCCTTCTCTGCAATACTATCAAAGTGTTCAGACAGAGAGGTGTTACCTACAGGACCACCGAATATACAAACGGCCAGAACACAAGACAGAGAGAGAGAGAGAGGGAGAAACATCCGAAAGGAAGAGAAAGACCGAGAATGACCCGTTGTATTAAAAACAGATAACTTTCATTCGCTGGTGGGGTTACGTGTAGCGTGACATGAACCCAAGATCCCGGTTGAGGCCATCCTCATGGGTGCGGAACTTGGCTATCAATTTCTGCTTGACGATTTTGCGTTGTCGTGTGTCTCGAAGGCCGCCTTGGAGAACGCTTACCCGAAGATCGGCGGCTGAATGTCCTTGACTGAAGTGTTCCCCGACTGGGAGGGAACCCTCCTGCCTGGCGATTGTTGCGCGGTGTCCGTTCATCCGTTGTCGCAGTGTCTGCATGGTCTCGCCAATGTACCATGCTCCGGGGCATCCTTTCCTGCAACTTATGAGCCATACGTTGCAGGAAAGGATACCCCGGAGCATGGTACATTGGCGAGACCATGCAGACACTGCGACAACGGATGAACGGACACCGCGCAACAATTGTCAGACAGGCGGGTTCCCTCCCAGTCGGGGAACACTTCAGTCAAGGACATTCATCCACCGATCTTCGGGTAAGCGTTCTCCAAGGCGGCCTTCGAGACACACGACAACGCAAAATCGTCGAGCAGAAATTGATAGCCAAGTTCTGCACCCATGAGGACGGCCTCAACTGGGATCTTGGGTTCATGTCACTCTACACGTAACCCTACCAGCGAATGAAAGTTATCTGTTTTTAATACAACGGGTCATTCTCTGTCTTTTCCTTTCGGATGTTTCTCCCTCTCTCTCTCTGTCTTGTGTTCTGGCCGTTTGTATGTTCGGTGGTCCTGTAGGTAACACCTCTCTGTCTGAACACTTTGATTGCCTTGACAACGGGCAGTTGGAAAGATTATCTGTAATCACCAGGTATTGTTCTCTGAATATAAATGCGAAACGTTCAAGGATTCCCATATTCACCTGACGAAGGAGAAAGCCTCCGAAAGCTTGTGATGTTCAAATAAAATTGTTGGCCTATAACCTGGTGTTGTAAGATTCTTTACATTTGTCAACCCCAGTCCATCACTGGCATCTCCACATCACTGCAATACTGACGATATAAACTGTTTCTGTGCTATTATGTAAACTGAGCTGGGTGGAGGGGGAAAGCGGATGGCAAAGTGGATTGGAACAGTGTCATCTGAAGGACTTAGTTTGAATCTGATCCGAACTCAGAAAGCAGATCTTCCCTTTGCCAATTAAATTCAGCAGTCTCAAACATTTTATTCATTTGTTACAGGAACAGGCCATTCAGCCCATCGATCATGGCTAATCTGTATCTTAGATCACCTCTTAATCTTCCATACTCAAGGGGATACAAGCCTGGCCTATGTAACTTGTCCTTGTTTTTAACCCAGGTCTAATTCTGGTGAATCTGCGCTGCATCCCCTACAAGGCCAATATATCCTTCCTGCGGTGCGGTGCCCAGTACTGAACATAGTACTCTAAATGGGGTCTAACCAGAGCTTTATATAACTGTAACTGTTCTCAGGATGTGGGTGACACTGGCAAGGCTGCATTTATTGCCTACTTGCCCTAAAAAGGTGGTGATGGGCTGCCGCCTTGTGGTGATGTAGCTCCCACGATGGTGTTGGGTAGGGTAGGTAGGAAAGTGAGATAATGAAGGTTCTTGGTGGGCTCAATGCGACAGCTAAAAGCTGTCCATTATACCTGCATGACGTCAACATGCCAGCTCTGTCCGGTGTCATTTATTTAAAAAATCTTGTGTACAGTATGCACTTTCTCTAACCCTTTTCTGTCTCACTATTTCCATCATGCCTATCTGTCATGTTTAGACATTTTGGCATAATTGAGTAATCCCAGCTCTGCCTCCAGGGCAGGTGGCACTGTTCTCCACTGTGCCACCCACCTCAGGCCTGTAAAAAACCGGGCCTGTTGCCGATGCTCCCCTCCGTTGCTATTGCTGAAAATATAGACGTAGTAAGATGATTTGAACCCAAATGTGCCACTATCACTCCCATAATGATTGGTAATGAAAATGCAACTTCACTTACTCAATCACCATAAATCAGTGATTCCGATAATGTACGTTTTATATAATACAAAATCGGCATGTCCTCAGACTCGCAGTGAACAAAGCTACAGAAGAAGAATAATCAATAGTTAAAATGCTCCTGTATCATGACTTTTTCATATGAATTTCTAGCTAAGTTTTGTTCACCGTATTTAGCCAGCAATACCAGAGGGAAAGCTTAGTGTTTATGCAGCTTGAAGTGCACAGCCAGGTTTGATGGCTTTGAACTCTGATGACCAAATTATGGATCATTTTGAAAGACATTGGAATCTACAAATAAAATAACTAATCAGAATTTTCAAGAATGTTAAGCTTGCTAACGCGTTAAATCTTTAGCTGCACCATCAGAAAATTAGCTTCGCACTGGAGGACACAGACCAGGTGCCTGTGATTTGCAAATCAGTCAGGGTGCAGAGAACTGTCCTAAGAGCTGGTGTGATTATACTTAAGTCAATTGGGACTGCAAAGCCTGCACAAGGTGTGATTGTTCGTCAAATAGTGCCATGTCCCACTTTTATCCCTGTTCGAGCATGATTGATAGCTCCATACTGAGGACTCCTATCAGCCTGGGGAAAATATAACCAGCTGTTGGTCATCTCTGGCTCATTCAACCCACCTGTATTTCCACTTGACACTGATGAGGGATAATTCCAAGGAGCTGAAGCATCCACTTTGCTTTCAATTAAGATACAGTAAAAGAGATTTTGAAATGCTTTATTTTGGTTGCAGAAAATGGTTTAAAGCATTGGTGTAAGTTAAATACAGTCTTGCTGTTTATCTAGTGGTTTTATAAATTTACTTAATAAATTCGGCTTCAGGTATTAACCTG
The DNA here is from genome assembly GCF_035084215.1 of Heptranchias perlo. Classification (NCBI taxonomy): domain Eukaryota; kingdom Metazoa; phylum Chordata; class Chondrichthyes; order Hexanchiformes; family Hexanchidae; genus Heptranchias; species Heptranchias perlo. Next base: position 1,362,078 of record NC_090355.1, read on the forward strand.
AACCACACTGTCTGTTGACATTTTCTGTCCTATCATAGCATTCGGGTACGTGTGGTAGGCATTCCAGCACTCTTCGAGTGCAAAACAACAGGAGTAGACCATTCAGTCCCTCGAGCCTGCTCTGCCATTCAATTAGATCAATGCTGATCTGTACCTCAACTCCATTTTCCCGCCTTTGCTTCATATCCCTTGATACCCTTACTTAACAGAAATCTATCGATCCCAGTCTTGAAAGCTCCATTGTCCCAGCATCCACAGTCTTTTGGGGGAGAGTATTACAGATTTCCACTACCCTTTGTGTGGAAAAAGTGCTTCCTGATTTTCCCCCCCTAAATGGCCTGACTCCAATTACAAGATTATGCCCCCTTCTTGATTTCCACCCTCCCCACCCCTCCAACCAAATGAAATAGTTTCTCTTTATCTACCCTATTTAATTCTTTTAATGTTTTGAACACCCCTCAATCTTCTATACTCAAGGAAATAAGCAGCTTGGTAAAAGGGCAGTTATTACTCCAGTGGCATGATAACCATGTACAAAGTTCATAAATTTTAGTTGATGGGGAGTATGGGATTGTCCATGGAAACAACCTAGTTGCTGTCAGCATGAATGATAAGTGCTGGGTGAAAGCAGAATTCTAATGGGTAGCATTGTTCAATAAGCTCATAGGATGGCTGATGTAATAAGTGGAAGTCGCGATAGTGCAATATAGGGTTTCTGAGATTGTGGTTAACGTACATTGTGGCAGAGTAGTGAGAACTGATGCTCATTTCACCCCAGCTATACCTCATGTTGGAAATAAAAATAATCACAACATGAATGTTCTAACCAACCACCAGAAAGAAAATCAGCCCAAGCCAAATTTAAGCTTCAGCACAATGTTACTCCTCAAATTACATCCTGTGCATGGTCATCGCTCTTGTCTGCACTGCACTCACTGCTCTATTTATCTGCATTGACACACACGCACTCACTTTCTGCTAAGTTTCCTTTGTCTTATTCTTCGCTCCATTGCATAAATGAATTGGAAGTAGCTGTATGTTCACCCTTCTATTGAATATATTGGAAGTTAGAGTTACAGTAAAGGTGTTGCTGCTTCAAGTAGATGGCTAGAAAGAAGAGTTTCTCTCCTGGGTTTAAAAACCATATTTAACTTTTTTTTCCTGCCAAGTTCTAACCTCCCGTCTGAAAGTTGTTGTCCCGGTATGCATACACTAGTTGGAGGGCTCTGCTGAAGATGTAGCCATATCATGTTGATCAGAGCCCTTAAACTGGTGCTATGAATATTGGGATAGTACTGTTTCCATAGTACTCTCCAGTGAAAGAAACCGAGAAATCCTGGAAATTGTAGGTGGTGGTATAGGAGATCAGATCTGACATGAAGCTTCTGCTGAATTTCAGAGTGTTGGCAGCAATGTTTGATTCCCTCTGTTTGGAGGAATGGGAAGATTGATTTGATCAAATCACTTCTGGACAGTACTTACCAGGTGTCAGTATCTGGTGCAACGTTGTGTTTGATAAGTTTCTGATCAAAGTGAAACCGTAGTGATTGGACTAGCTTTGCTTTAGAATGTTAACTGTTAAAAGACACCTAGATATGTAACATGCTGTCACATGGTCACCACTACTGGGATCAGAACTTCTGCTACCTTCCTGTTCAGAACAGGCAAATATTGCTGATGGTTGGCAGCTGTAATCAGTATTTGGGTTTCAAGAGAAACTTCAGGGTCCAAATTACTTCATATCTAATACAAGCACTCCTCCAGCAACATGTCTGTGACTCTAGATCTGTACAGGAAACACGAGTTTCGTGGAGGGCGTGTTCCTCAGTAGGATGGCCTCTTTATCTGGAGGGAGTGTTAACAGCTGAGTGATATTGAGTGCCAGCTTGTCCCATTTGGTAGCACTCTCGCTTCTTGAGTCAGGAGATTGTGGGTTCAAGCCCCATTCCTGAACTTGCCACGTAATCTAGGCTGATTGCCCAGTGCAGCACTGAGGGAGCGCAACATTGTCAGGTGACGTCTTTGGAATGATTCAGTGACACTTTTTTGAACAAGAGCAGGGGTGTTCGCCCAGTATCTGTGTCAACATCAATCCCTCAACCAACATATGCAAAAACAGATTAACTGGATATTCATCTCAATGTTTGTAGAACCCTGCTGTGCATATTTGCCTTCAAAACATCAGTGACTATTTCAAAAGTAACTTGTTGGCTGTGACGCATATTGGAGCATCTGGAGGACATGAAAGATGCTGTATAAATGTATTTTTCTTTTCTTACAGCGTTTCTTACATTTCTGGTTGAAATTCCACAAGAATAAAGTTTCTGAATAACTTTTTTTTCACCCATGTGTAGGAAAGTCATTAAAGCAGAAAATTTACCACTGGTCTCAAAACCTGTTTTTGTGAAATCTCCAAACTGGAGCTTCATACGTTTGCCTTTGTGTTCTCGCTCAAGCCAGGTGCACCATTTCTTTCCGCTCCTCAATGACAATCCTATCTTTGTCCTGTCCTACAGTGCATCTTCACCAGGATTCCTGTCACTGAGGTGGTTATAGCTTGCCTTACTGGATGGCTGTGCTTGTTGGTGCATCTTTGGGATTGTTAATACTTGTCTTGGCCAAAGTTGAACTTTTGTAAATGATTTTATTCTGACACGTGCTATTTTTTTCATTTGCACGAACGTTGAAGTTTAGAGTTCAGGGAAGGGGGAAGTGACTTAACTCAGATAGGTTTAATTGTTCATTGGACCACGAGGCACCAAACACGACAAAGGCAAACCATGCCCAGTCAACCCTGCAAAGTCCTCCTCACTAACATCTGGGGACTTATGCCAAACTTGGAGAGCTGCCCCACAGATTAGTCAAGCAACAGCCTGACTTAGCCATACTCACAGAAGCATATCTTTCAGCCAATGTCCCAGACTCTTCCATCACCATCCCTGGGTATGTCCTGTCCCACTGGCAGGACAGACCAACCAGAGGTGGCGGTACAGTGATATACAGTCAGGAAGGAGTGGTCCTGGGAGTCCTCAACATTGACTCTGGACCCCATGAAATCTCACGGCATCAGGTTAAACATGGGCGAGGAAACCTCCTGCTGGTTACCACCTACCGCCCTCCCTCAGCTGATGAATCAGTCCTCCTCCATGTTGAACACCACTTGAAGGAAGCACTGAGGGTAGCAAGGGCACAGAATGTACTCTGGGTGGGGGTCTTCAATGTCCATCACCAAGAGTGGCTCGGTAGCAGCACTACTGACCGAGCTGGCCGAGTCCTGAAGGACATAGCTGCCAGACTGGGCCTGCCACAGGTGAGCGAACCAACACAAGGGAAAAACTTACTTGACCTCACCCTCACCAATCTACCTGTCGCAAATGCATCTGTCCATGTCCGTATTGGTAGGAGTGACCACCGCACAGTCCTCGTGGAGATGAAGTCCCGTCTTTGCACTGAGGACACCATCCAACGTGTTGTGTGGCACTATCACCGTGCTAAATGGGATAGATTCAGAACAGATTTAGCAGCTCAAAACTGGGCATCCATGAGGCGCTGTGGGTCATCAGCAGCAGCAGAATTGTATTCCAGCACGATCTGTAACCTTATGGCCCGGCATATTCCTCACTCTACCATTACCAACAAGCCAGGGGATCAACCCTGGCTCAATGAGTGTAGAAGAGCATGCCAGGAACAGCACCAGGCGTACCTAAAAATGAGGTGCCAACCCGGTGAAGCTACAACTCAGGACTATATGCGTGCTAAACAGCGGAAGCAACATGCTTTGGACAGAGCTGAGCGATTCCAAAACCAACATCAGATCAAAGCTCTGCAGTCCTGCCACATCCAGTTGTGAATGGTGGTGGACAATTAAACAACTAACGGGAGGAGGAGGCTCTGCACACATCCCCATCCTCAATGATGGCGGAGTCCAACACGTGAGTGCAAAAAAAACAAGGCTGAAGCGTTTGCAGCCATCTTCAGCCAGAAGTGCGGAGTGGATGATCCATCTTGGCCTCTTCCCGATATCCCCACCATCGCAGAAGCCAGTCTTCTGCCAATTCGATTCACTCCACGTGATATCAAGCAACAGCTGAGTGCACTGGATACAGCAAAGGCTATGGGCCCCGACAACATCCCAGCTGTAGTGCTGAAGACTTGTGCTCCAGAACTAGCTGCGCCTCTAGCCAAGCTGTTCCAGTACAGCTACAACACTGGCATCTACCCGACAATGTGAAAAATTGCCCGGCTATGTCCTGTCCACAAAAAGCAGGACAAATCCAATCCGGCCAATTACCGCCCCATCAGTCTACTCTCAATCATCAGCAAAGTGATGGAAGGTGTCGTCGACAGTGCTATCAAGCGGCACTTCCTCACCAATAACCTGCTCACCGATGCTCAGTTTGGATTCCGCCAGGACCACTCTGCTCCAGACCTCATTACAGCCTTGGTCCAAACATTGACAAAAGAGCTGAATTCCAGAGATGAGGTGAGAGTGACTGCCCTTGACATCAAGGCAGCACTTGACCGAGGAGCCCTAGTAAAATTGAAGTCAATGGGAATCAGGGAGAAAACTCTCCAGTGGCTGGAGTCATACCTAGCACAAAGGAAGATGGTTGTGGTTGTTGGAGGCCAATCATCTCAGCCCCAGGGCATTGCTGCAGGAGTTCTTCAGGGCAGTGTCTGAGGCCCAACCATCTTCAGCTACTTCATCAATGACCTTCCCTCCATCATAAGGTCAGAAAAGGGGATGTTCGCTGATGATTGCACAGTGTTCAGTTGCATTCACAACCCCTCAAATAATGAAGCAGTCTGAGCCCGCATGCAGCAAGACCTGGACAACATCCAGGCTTGGGCTGATAAGTGGCAAGTAACATTCGCGCCAGACAAGTGCCAGGCAATGACCATCTCCAACAAGAGAGAGTCTAACCACCTCCCCTTGACATTCAACAGCATTACCATCACCGAATCCCCCACCATCAACATCCTGGGGGTCACCATTGACCAGAAGCTTAACTGGACCAGCCATATAAATACTGTGGCTACAAGAGCAGGTCAGAGGCTGGGTATTCTGCGGCGAGTGACTCACCTCCTGACTCCCCAAAGCTTTTCCACCATCTACAAGGCATAAGTCAGGAGTTTGATGGACTTGCTTGGATGAGTGCAGTTCCAGCAACACTCAAGAAGCTCGACACCATCCAGGACAAAGCAGCCCACTTGATTGGCACCCCATCCACCACCCTAAACATTCACTCCCTTCATCACCGGCGCACAGTGGCTACAGTGTGTACCATCCACAGGATGCACTGCAGCAACTCGCCAAGGCTTCTTCGACAGCACCTCCCAAACCCACTACCTCTACCACCTGGAAGGATAAGAGCAGCAGGTACATGGGAACAATACCACCTGCACGTTCCCCTCCAAGTCACACACCATCCCGACTTGGAAATATATCGCCGTTCCTTCACCGTCGCTGGGTCAAAATCCTGGAACTCCTTTCCTAACAGCACTGTGGGAGAACCTTCACCACACGGACTGCAGCGGTTCAAGAAGGCGGCTCACCACCACCTTCTCGAGGGCGATTAGGAATGGGCAATAAATGCCGGCCTCGCCAGCGACACCCACATCCCGTGAACCAATTTTTTTTTAAAAAGTTCGGAGCGGCAAATGTTGCTGAGAGGAGATTTTCACTATGTCACTCTAGGTAGAATTGATCTTTGTTTACAATTCCAATACAGGTTCGAGGAAGGGATCAATGGTTGTGCTGGGCCTCCATCGCAATGAAGGGTGTGGGACCAAGTTCAGCGGGTGCTGGGACCGGTTCACAAAGATAAGTTCAGATGGTGCAGGCCATCTGATTCATCTTTCCATGCAAAACTACAATCCCATCACTACAGCATTCAACTGGCCTTGAATGATTCCAGAGTTTTTGCCTTTGCTATCTCACCCTGAGACCAATTCAGGTATTAATGACTCTGCGTGAAAACATTCTTCCTGACATTGGTCCTGAACTTGTCTTTTACCAGTTTATACTCTGTCCTTTCGACCTACAGTCATGGTCTAACTTGAAATCAGCTCAGCTTTTGGTTGCAGAGGCCCTATTTGAAATCAGTCTGGACAGTTTCAGTTCCTGGTAGGCATAGCCTCATCGGACTAAGCTACCTAAACTTGACTTCACATTAGTGCTAAATAGGCAGTCTCTTTCAGAATAGCTGTAGGATGGCTGGGACATACTGCACATGGCTGCTGCAGAAAGGGGTATTCTTCACTGCTTGAAGCAGATTAACTCACTCTCTAATTGTGCTATACCCAATCAAGCAATGCCTGATGCTGACACTTGTTGCCCCAAATAGGAAAGTGTTTCACTTGTTGCCATTAATATGCCGTACCTTGATGAACATAAAATGCATCAAAAAAAAAGTTTAAAATGGAAAAAAACACAAGGGTTTTCCACACCCCCACCTCTCCAAATGTTAACTTCCAGTACATTGGAACTCCAAACACAAGCCTCCAAGATGTGTTTAACCTGTGTTAATGATCCAGGTTCCTACTAATCAAAATGGGTTTAAGTGGATTTAAATAAAAGTTCAACTTGCTGAGCACAAGTCACTAAAACGTTTCCAGCCCTGTCCTCTGTGTGCTGTTTAGTCACTGCCACAAAAAAATAATTTAATTCCATTGTCCCCGTGAGCTGCCTACATCCCAGCATGCTGTATGGGTGTAGTATATATGTATTACACAACTGTGCTGTATGTAGATATTCATTCCATAAAAAACAACTCTTGACCACTCAACTATCCTTTTTGCCCCTCGTACTTGCTGCCTTGGGACGTTTTTACTACTTTAAAGGTGCTATATAAATGCATGTTGTTGGCTCCTTTTGCTTCAGTTCCCTTCCTTTCAAAATCAATGTTATCACACCCTTCTTCAACAAGCTCTCTCGAGCCATTTTCCCATCTTCAGCCTCGCTTCAATTTATTGTTCCCTCCTCGTTCCATGCCCATATCTCCCAAAACTCTCTGAATTCCTTCAGTCCTGCTTTTACCCTGCCCAGTCACACATGACGTCCTCAATAACTAACCTTGGCGTGTTATCCCTACTCATTGTCGACCACTCCACCCTCCTCTGCTTCCTACGACTACCTTTTTGCTGCCAGACAACAAACCACTGAGTCAAAATTTCCTTCAGCTGAACCTTGGGAAGACTGAAACAATTGTTTGGACTTCCACCATAAATTGCATCCTTAATACCGACTCCATCATCCTTCCGAGCCACTTGCTCAAACTGAACCAGACTGCACCAAACTTGGCATTCTGTTTGACCCTGAGCTGAGCATCAAACTCCGCATCCTTTCCATCAGCAAGATCATTCACTTCCATCTCCGCAACATCATCTGCCTCTGCCCCATCTCGCTCCAACTGCCCCCGAACCCTTATCCATGCTTTATGGCCTCTATACCTGATTTCTTCACTCTCCTCTTTGGCCTCCAGAAACTCAGCTGCTTGTACACTGCCCTGCATTCAATCCTGCTCGCCCATCACCATTTACTCACTGACCTACACTGGTTCCCTCCCCTCCAACGCACTGAATTTACAATTCTTGCCCTTGTCTTGAAATCAGTCCACGGATTCGTCCCATGCTATCTCTGCAACCTTGCATCCCCTTGTGCATCCTTCAGTCCTCCAACTCTGAACCTCTGTGAATTTCCCCATCCCTTCCTTTTCCCCATCATTGGTGGCTTGGGCTTCAGCCAGTGCAACTGTATAAGCCTCTCCACCTTTAACAATCTTCTCAAAGCCCATCTGTGGATCAAGCTTTCTGTATTGTCCATCTAACTTCTTATTTATTATTTTTTTTTGTGCTTTCTTGTTCTCTGGTGTGGGTGTGGCATGCATAGGCAGATTTCCCCTCCTCCCCCAATTTTCCTACACCTCTCCTGAAGGCACAGAATCTTCTTTAGGTACAGCAGCTTTCAGTACCGTGCCCAGGTGAGCCTGGATGGAGAGTTTGGCAGATTATTTGATGTAGAGGGCATCTCCATCGAGCTTCGACTTGTTTTCATTCAGCATCTACACAGGAGTATTTTTCAGCAGGAGTCAATGCATGGTGATCAGGAATGGGAACCCTGGAGCCCTCATTCCCAACCCAAGACCACTGAGGCCAGTTACCCAACAGTGCCCCAGCTGTTGCTCCGATACACACTTGGGGATCAATCCTGGGACCATCTGGTTGGTATGAGGGGGTTTTACATGAGGAAAGGTTGGACAAGTTGGGCCTGTATACATTGGCGTTTAGAAGAATAAGAGGTGATCTTATTGAAACATATAAGTTCCTGAGGGGAGTTGAAGGGGTAGATGCTGAGAGGATATTTCCCCTTGTGGGAGAGACTAGAACTAGGGGACACAGTTTAAAAATAAGGGGTCTCCCATTTAAAACGGAGATAAGGAGAATTTTTTTCTCTGAGGGTTGTGAGTCTGTGGAACTCCCTTCCGCAGAGAGCGGTGGAGGCAGGGTCATTGAATATTTTTAAGGCTGAGATAGATAGATAGATTCCTGATTAATAAGGGAGTCAAAGATTATAGTAGGTAGACGGGAAAGAAGGGTTGAGGTCACAATCAGATCAGCCATGATCTTATCAAATGGCAGAGCAGGCTCGAGGGGCCGAATGGCTTCCTACTGCTCTTAATTTGTATGTTCATATGTATGTCTTGGTACCTTAGCAGACCAGGTATTTACCAATCGAGCTCCCCCGGGTGCTGGGAATGACCTTATGGGATGTGTTCGCATAGCTGATGTAGCAGCAGAGTCACCATCATTTAAAACTAGTTGTTAAAAATCACTTGTGCTTAAATGTTGCTGATATTGCGGTGGTAATGTGCAGTAGAAGGGGACTAAATTAGCACATGCTAATGCTGAATCAGCTGAAGTTAATTCGGCTTCTTTCTAGTGCTGGAATCAGTGAAATCTCCACGCTAATATGTACCCTGATGTACTCACACACTGCCTGAAGCAATAACGGGCAAATGGGTGTTTCCAGCTGTCATTATAATTTAGATTTTTCATTGTTGGCTCTAATGGTGAGTGTTTCTCTCTTTAAAAAGTGCTGAGAGATCCTTTTTTATATTTAAAAAAGTAAACCAGGGAGCTTGCTAATGATGGCTCAAGGCTTGTTACTCTTTTCACATCCTCTTTTTTATTTCTTTAAATCGTGCTGTGCCTGGTTTGCTTTAGTAGGGAGAAGAGTTCTGCACTGTACAGGCCTGAGCATCCGTCTGCTTTATTAGCTACTGATGCTTCCCACACCAGGATATATCCATTTATCAGAAACTCTTGGGCAATAAGCAGGAGGCACTTCATAAAACTATATTGTGCCATAAGGCAGCTATCAGCGCAGAAGGGTTATGTAGTGACTGAGAGGTTTGATGGAGCGAAATACTGTAATCAGGACTTTGCTGTCATTTAGCCACTGACCTCTTTAATGAGCAGTGCTGATGGAGAATGGAATGAGGAACAATGATGAAAGTAGAAGGTGCAGTACAAGTGTTCTCCATTTCCAAGTCTGTAATTCTAACTTGAGATTCTGTTTGTACATAACAATTTTTAAAACACTGCATTTGTAAAGAAGTGCCCTGGCCGCTGAGTAAAGTAATTATCTACTCTACACCGTTGCTGTGATCCTGTGCTATTCCATCTTTTGGTCACTACATTGAACTGGGTACTGAAACACGGGCTGTCCAAATGTCGACGTTGGTTCAAATTGTGGGCGAGGGGGTGGTCTGTGGGTAGCAACGGATATGTAAACCATTCAAAATGACTGGAGCTCCCCCTTGCCATTACATGAGGGACCCCCGCTCTGAGGTGCAAACGGTCCAAATTCTTAGTGGAACCTTTGTGACTCCGGCACTGGGTTTGAAGTCGTATTTTGGTACCAAATATCTCTTGATTTGAAAACTGCAAGGTTCTTAATTCTTTTTAGATACAAAGGCATTTTGGTTTTCTCCATCCATTGTGTTTGGCTACATTATGTGGTTGTTCATTACTCTGGGCACATTCTGACATTTACTGAAGGTGCTGTACCTGTAAGAGGCCTGCCATGTGCCCATGGCTTGAGGCCATTTGGCTACACCCAGCAGTTGTGCTGTTGATTTTGTTCTTTTTTATTTCTAACACTTGTAGTAATTGGAGTTTTTCTGGGGATTTTTTTGTTTAGTTTGCATATCAAAGTGAGTGATGCGACAGCTGCAAAATTGAATATTTTCCATTTTGGGCAGCCAGTGTCGGCATCAAGCGCAGCATAAGTCAGATACTGCTGAAGGACCCGAGGCTCTGCCCGGACACTGGAACAGCATCCTTTACCCTGCCAGAGTGACACTTCCATTTCCTGCATCTTGTAGGTTTTTGAGTGCGATTGTCAGTTTGTGTAAAGTGGTATCTAACAAGTAAAAATGCTGCAACTGATCCCAGTTAGGGAGATCCAAATTGAAAGCAAAAGAAAGTAAGTTTTAAAAAAAATTGATAACTGATATTGTGTGACAAAGCATCAATAGTCCAGCCATTTCAGTGATATTGTACCCCTACCTGAATAGAAAGGTGTTCCTGCAATTGGACAGGGTGGAGTCCTATCTCTGAATAAACAGGGACTATGTACACTTATAGAGTATACCCCTTGCCTTGAACAAACTGGGGTTCTGTATAGTTACGCATTGAGGAGCCTTTACTCAGAATATGCAGGAACTCTATATTTAGCTGCAACGTAAATGTAGTCACTGCTTTAACACTCTACTCAAAGTTTTTGTTTGTTTATTTGGTCTCAAAAGGGGAGACTGCAGTTTTGTGCCTGCAACAGTAGTATCAGTCCCAGTCATGCAGTATACCTTTAGTACCGCCTGGCTCAGTATTGGTCCCAGTCATACAGTATCCCATTAGTACCGCCTGGCTCAGTATTGGTCCCAGTCATACAGTATTCCATTAGTACCGCCTGGCTCAGTATCGGTCCCAGTCATACAGTATCCCATTAGTATTGCCTGGCTCAGTATTGGTCCCAGTCATACAGTATCCCATTAGTACCGCCTGGCTCAGTATCGGTCCCAGTCATACAGTATCCCATTAGTATTGCCTGGCTCAGTATTGGTCCCAGTCATACAGTATCCCATTAGTATTGCCTGGCTCAGTATTGGTCCCAGTCATACAGTATCCCATTAGTACCGCCTGGCTCAGTATCGGTCCCAGTCATACAGTATCCCATTAGTATTGCCTGGCTCAGTATCGGTACCAGTCATACAGTATCCCATTAGTATTGCCTGGCTCAGTATAGGTTCCAGGCAGACAGTATCCCATTAGTACCGCCTGGCTCAGTATAGGTTCCAGGCAGACAGTACCTCATGCGCACTGCCTGGCTCAAACTGCAATTCTGCACAGTGGTTATAATTCAGCTTTACAGAGCACATACAGGAGTATCTGCACACTCTCTAAATATTTAAACAGTGGGTGAGTTTTAAAAATGGGCACAGAACTGCTTCCTCGAGGGACCAAGAAACCCTGAAGGAAAGTCACTCCCTGCAGTATGGAAATCTTTTATTTTGAAGTGTTCGGGTCTGTTTACATCATGTCTGATTATTAACCCTTTGCGTGCTTGAGATTGATGTAAAGTGGCCTCTAACAATGTAAAAATGCTGCATCCAAGTTCTGGGAATTTGCCAAAATGCTTGTGTGTATTAAATCAGAAATCCCAGTGATTCACTGGGGAAAAACATCCTGTTTACACTGTCCTTCCTACTTACTGGTGATCGTTTTGCGACAAAACTTGTAACTTTCTTGCTTTGATCATGGGATACTAGTTATGAGAAGGGTGAATAACTGTTCCTATGTTTCATTCTTAGCTGACTTCTGTTGTCTGTGTCTGTTTGAAACACATCTTCACAGCCCTATGTGGGCAATAGATTCAACTTCTTACATTTACCAAATTCCTCTTTCTCTCCCTACTCTCTCTTCCCACCCTGTTCCCATTCTTCTTTCAACATAAATCTGTGAGCACCTTTTTCCTCCAGTGAAAAATGCTCTAATGGCAGAGGTCAGCTGGTAAAATAAATGTTATAAGTTTTTAATGTCTTGCCTGGGGAAAGATGGTAACTTGTTAATTTAATGCTCACACACAAACTGCCTGCCCATTCTTGTACATCACTCTTCTTATATTGCAGGTCTCATTTAATGTGCTGTGTCCTGTTCTTTTTACTGACCCTACACATGAGCCTTCTACAGCCCAAGGATCTACTGCAGTGCGCATGGAGTGTGTTGTGAGGGAGATTGGACACGTCGGCTGATGTGATTATGATCTCTGATATGAACGGAGTCCTGCTTACTGCTGTTTTTGTTTTTTTTTCTTTTATTCCTGATCTCTGGCTGAATTCAGTACAGGTAGTTCATTCAAATGCAGCAAGTGACAGGACAATTGTGAATGAAAGCAAACTGTCCTGACTGGTGCTGATTTGCGAATGCTGCGTCAGTACATTTACAGTCATTATCTCGTGATGTTTATAGATTATGCAGACCCACTCTTTCTCTTTTCGAGCCTATGTATTAATATGACCCAGACTACGCACTCAAGTGCTTTAATAAAGCATTTCAGCACCTGCAGTTTTCCTGTGTAGCTGACTTTGTCTTGAAGGAATCTGAAGTAAATCATGAGAGCCCCTCCCCCATTGTTGAGACACGCACAGCCAAAGAGAATAAGCACCATGCTTCTCCCACCAGCTCAGCCCTCCCATGAGACGGGGCAGGTGGAAGCATCCCGATGTGATTAGGATCGAGTCATTTAAGCAGGTAGTCGACACAAGGGGCAGACAGCAGAGCTCAACAGCAACACTGTTCCAAGTGAGTTTTAAGGGTAGTCTTCTCAAGTGAAATTAACCTGAATCACAGTCGTCGCTCTGTATTTGTCTCATGTCTGTAGTCGAGGGATTTTTTCTTATAGAATCATAGAAGTTTACAACATGGAAACAGGCCCTTTGGCCCAACATGTCCATGTCGCCCAGTTTATACCACTAAGCTAGTCCCAATTGCCTGCACTTGGCCCATATCCATCTATACCCATCTTACCCATGTAACTGTCCAAATGCTATTTAAAAGACAAAATTGTACCCGCCTCTACTACTGCCTCTGGCAGCTCGTTCCAGACACTCACCACCCTTTGAGTGAAAAAATTGCCCCTCTGGACCCTTTTGTATCTCTCCCCTCTCACCTTAAATCTATGCCCCCTCGTTATAGACTCCCCTACCTTTGGGAAAAGATTTTGACTATCTACCTTATCTATGCCCCTCATTATTTTATAGACTTCTATAAAATCACCCCTAAACCTCCTACTCTCCAGGGAAAAAAGTCTCAGTCTATCCAACCTCTCCCTATAAGTCAAACCATCAAGTCCCGGTAGCATCCTAGTAAATCTTTTCTGCACTCTTTCTAGTTTAATAATATCCTTTCTATAATAGGGTGACCAGAACTGTACACAGTATTCCAAGTGTGGCCTTACTAATGTCTTGTACAACTTCAACAAGACATCCCGACTCCTGTATTCAATGTTCTGACCAATGAAACCAAGCATGTTGAATGCCTTCTTCACCACCCTATCCACCTGTGACTCCACTTTCAAGGAGCTATGAACCTGTACTCCTAGATCTCTTTGTTCTATAACTCTCCCCATTGCCCTACCATTAACAGAGTAGGTCCTGCCCGATTCGATCTACCAAAATGCATCACCTCACATTTATCTAAATTAAACTCCATCTGCCATTCATTGGCCCACTGTCCCAATTTATCAAGATACCGTTGCAATCCTAGATAACCTTCTTCACTGTCCACAATGCCACCAATCTTGGTGTCATCTGCAAACTTACTAACCATGCCTCCTAAATTCTCATCCAAATCATTAATATAAATAACAAATAACAGCGGACCCAGCACCGATCCCTGAGGCACACCGCTGGTCACAGGCCTCCAGTTTGAAAAACAACCCTCGACAACCACCCTCTGTCTTCTGTCGTCAATCCAATTTTGTATCCAATTGGCTACCTCACCTTGGATCCCGTGAGATTTAACCTTATGTAACAACCTACCATGCGGTACCTTGTCAAAGGCTTTGCTGAAGTCCATGTAGACCACGTCTACTGCACAGCCCTCATCTATCTTCTTGGTTACCCCTTCAAAAAACTCAATCAAATTCGTGAGACATGATTTTCCTCTCACAAAACCATGCTGACTGTTCCTAATCAGTCCCTGCCTCTCCAAATGCCTGTAGATCCTGTCTCTCAGAATACCCTCTAACAACTTACCCACTACAGATGTCAGGCTTTTCCCTGCTGCCCTTCTTAAACAAAGGCACAACATTTGCTACCCTCCAATCTTCAGGCACCTCACCTGTAGCGGTGGATGATTCAAATATCTCTGCTAGGGGACCCGCAATTTCCTCCCTAACCTCCCATAACGTCCTGGGATACATTTCATCAGGTCCCGGAGATTTATCTACCTTGATGCGCGTTAAGACTTCCAGCACCTCCCTCTCTGTAATATGTACACTCCTCAAGACATCACTATTTATTTCCCCAAGTTCCCTAACATCCATGCCTTTCTCAACCGTAAATACCGATGTGAAATATTCATTCAGGATCTCACCCATCTCTTGTGGTTCCACACATAGATGACCTTGTTGATCCTTAAGAGGCCCTACTCTCTCCCTAGTTACTCTTTTGCCCTTTATGTATTTGTAGAAGCTCTTTGGATTCTCCTTTGCCTTATCTGCCAAAGCAATCTCATGTCCCCTTTTTGCCCTCCTGATTTCTCTCTTAACTCTACTCTGGCAATCTCTATACTCTTCAAGGGATCCACTTGATCCCAGCTGCCTATGCATGTCATATGCCTCCTTCTTTTTGACTAGGGCCTCAATCTCCCGAGTCATCCAAGGTTCCCTACTTCTACCAGCCTTGCCCTTCACTTTATAAGGAATGTGCTTACCCTGAACCCTGGTTAACACACTTTTGAAAGCCTCCCACTTACCAGACGTCCCTTTGCCTGCCAACAGACTCTCCCAATCAACTTCTGAAAGTTCCTGTCTAATACCATCAAAATTGGCCTTTCCCCAATTTAGAATTTTAACTTTTGGGCCAGACCTATCATTCTCCATTAGCTATCTTAAAACTAATGGAATTATGATCACTGGTCCCAAAGTGATCCCTCACTAACACTTCTGTCACCTGCCCTTCCTTATTTCCCAAGAGGAGGTCAAGTTTTGCCCCCTCTCTAGTCGGGCCATCCACATACTGAATGAGAAATTCCTCCTGAATACACTCAACAAATTTCTCTCCATCCAAGCCCCTAATGCTATGGCTGTCCCAGTCAATGTTGGGAAAGTTAAAGTCCCCTACTATTACCACCCTATTTTTCTTGCAGCTGTCTGTAATCTCCTTACATATTTGCTCCTCAATTTCCCGTTGACTATTTGGGGGTCTGTAGTACAATCCTATCAGTGATCTCTCCCTTCTTATTTTTCAGTTCTACCCATATAGACTCAGTGGGCGAACCCTCGGATATATCCCCTCTCACTACTGCCGTGATGTTCTCCCTAATCCTGGCTGGACTTTCAAAAATAAAGGCTCTTTTACATTATGGCTCGATGCAGTCCAGATCCTGGCAGAATATGCCAAAACAAACTCCCTGCTGCTACACACTCCCATTTTTACATTTGAAGTCTGCCCCATGTCTCCTGAAGGCTAATTTGATCCATAGAGATAATTCCAACAGGAATTCCAGAGACCCATCAAAACATATATCTTTACTGTTCCTGGAACAAGGTCAACCATTTACAATGCATAATATAAAGCACCTTAAATTGCCCCATCAATCTCATTCCTTAATGCTATTGGCTCCCGACACTTGGGAGTGCTGTCACTGGGTGAGACACTAGTGTAAATCACCTGACCCACTTTGTAACAGCAGCAATGAAGACCCACTTTTTCGTAGGTCTTTGGATGTGCCCTTGGAAATACCTCCTCCTTAAATCCTGTTTTTCCGGCAGCAGACTTCAATTGTAAAAATTGGAGAATTATGCAGGGAGATCATTTTTCCATTGTACACGCAGAGCCCAAGCTGCTCCAAGCCACAATGTCAAAGAGCCTTTACACTGGGAAGTGTCATCGACTGTACCAGAAGCGGGCCTCAGGAATTAACGGCACTGCACTAATACAAAAGCCTCTTAAATTAACGAGTTTCCTTGTAGCCCAGCAGTGCCAAGACCCTAATCTGGCAAGGCACTGACTAATTTGAAGGATGATGGTTTGAACAAGAGCAACGCTTAATAGTGGCACACATTGTGGGGGAGGGGTCTGCACATGATGTACTTTCTAATTTATTGTTCTTTGTCTAACTAAATACGAGAGAGTTTGGCAGCTGCTTTGCATTACTGGTAAATCCTGGCGTATCCCCTTGAAAGCACTTTTATTTTTAAATGCAGTACTGTCAATATCGGTGTGCTATTTTTAATTGTGTGGAGCAGCTGCTGCCTCCCCTCCTGAGGATTGTGGTTCACATATTGAAATAGCTGAAGTGGGGAGTAGAACTCTGCACTCAATCGATCACAGGGCAAGACAGGCAGTGCAAGGGGACTTTTTTTTAAAAAAGGAGTTGTCTTTCTGAAATATGATAATGTATAGTTTGCTCCTAACGAGCCTCATCTCGTCCTGTTGTTATCTGGGTGACAGCTAGTTGTATCCGGGCTTGTACAGTTCTCCCTGCTCATGTGTGACCGTGTTTGTGCAGACTGGGATGCGGACTGATGCTAGTTTCATTCCATGTTTGTAGGGAAAAGATCTATGTGCTTAGTCCTGCAACATCAACAGGGTAAATTAAGGCAGGCCATACAGATTGGAATAGTCGGACATTACCTCCACTTTTATTGCTGTTCCCTCTCAAGTTACCAATGCCAAAGACACCAATACAGAATAGATCATTTATAGCTAACTCCAAGATCAGAATCCTATTTTTCTCCATCATCCCAAATATTTACATTCCAGAAAATACAACTCTGTAGCAAAGCAAATTGCATTTAATCCTTTTGAGAAAGATCACTTTTATGCAGAGCGATTTAAGATCCACTCATACATACCCCTCAAAAATTGGCTTCGTTTTGTGTTTGACCACTTTGTTTCCAGGGGACTGAGGTCGAAAAACAATCAGTTTGCTATCACTAGACGTCCCTAGCAAGTACAGTAAATAATGTAAGTGTCTGTGAAGCCTGATCGAGTGGTAAAGGATCTCCCTACAGGAGCTTGTGCTTTAATGCACTGTCAGTGTTGATGGATATCCTGGGTGGAATTGTGTTTCAATTTTGAAAGATGCCTCAATGGGCTAATTGGAATTTTGCTCCCAGATGCACACACTGCTGTCCAGCCCATCAGTGGTGAGTCTGTGCAGTGTTTCCAGGCTACAGACTCTGCACCTTCCCAGTGATCGAGAATAATGAACAGCCGCTCATCCTGAACCGTTAGCCGCAGCCAACTCTCACCAGGCTGAGAGCTTGTTCCTCTCTTTGGGTCTGCTGGTGTGTATTGTGTTTGAGGGGTGAGATCACAAAGCTGGTGTTTCACTCAACACCAGGGTTCCGCCTGATGGAAATGAGATTAGCGTTCTTTTATTAAATCTAATCCCTGTTGGGTAATTAACAGTTGCTGTATTGTCACACGTCAGCCGAGAGCCATTCCTGCTCATTTGACGTGGGGTGAGTTTGCTCACGGAGCGCAGCCTTTCTAGTTTGTACAAAAACTTGACCCCGATGCCAGATGCAGTCCTGGAGGGGCTGGTCCCGTTCAGATGTTTCCTCTAAATCAGACCTAGACAAATGGAGCGTCAGTGTGGAGAAAACAGATTGTAAGGAACTCCACTGAAGTAAAGGGCACCCCACCCTCTTTCCTCACTCCACCCTCCCCATGAAATATTTCCACATTCCACCAAAGAACAGATAGAGTTGTCTCAATGCTCATAGCGATGAGTGGTGGGCTTCCTTGAACAGATAAAGTTGTCTCATTGCTCATAGCAGTGGGCTTTCTTGTGCTGCTGTACTCCTTATTCGGAAGTTTGCTTCTTCTGAGATGGTTTATGATGACGTGGCCGTACTAGGGGGAGGGGAAGCTCAGGGTGGGTCCCTCTGGAGCCCTGTCTGGCTTGGGTTGGGCTGCTCTTGCCATTCTAATTGTCACTTTATTAGGCTTCCAGCTGATTCTGAAATCCTGTGCGACTGGGTCAGACATGAGCACCTGTCCCACTGATTCAAAAAATGACTTTCAAATGCTTTGGGTGGTCAGCCTTCCCTTTTCTGATTTAATTTTCTTTTAAACTGCCTGCTGCAACTTAGTTTTGAAATTTGTGTATACTTACAGGACATCATTTTTACCATTGGGCCTCTTGCCCTTTCCTGTACAACTAAGTGGCTGTACTCAGCTTTTGCAGTATGGTCTGTCACCAGGTCACCTCTGTCCAATATAAGTTTAGGCTCTAAGCTGTCTTGTTTACATGCTTTTGAACTTATGCTACCCATGGCAGCAAGCAGCTCTGGTACCTACATCAGTGGCTACACTTCAAAGTACTTTATTGCCTGTAGTGTGCTTTGGGATGTCCTGAGGTTATGAAGGGTGCTATATAAATACACATTTATTTTTCTTCCTTTCTCTCGCTCTCTCCTCTCTTTTTCTTTCTCCTTTTTGTCTCTCTCTCATCTCTCTCCATCCTCTACTTACTTCCTCTCTCTCTCTCTCTCTCTCTCTCTCCTCTTCCAACACCCACTTCCAATGCACTGAATAGGGGAAGCAGTGGCCCTTGATGGTGCCCAACAGAGTATTTTTGATGGAGGCAGGAGCCTATGCCCATGAAGGGTTCCTCAACTGATACCATTGTGCTTGGGTGGATCAGAAGTTTTAGCGATCTATTTGTATCAAGGACATTCTCAGATAAAATGGGTAATTGGAACCACCCTGTTTCTCGTTCACTTGATACTCAGCATTCAGGATCTTGGTCTGGAGTGTCAGTTTTTTTATTCATTCACGGGATGTGGGCATCGTTGGCGAGGCCGGCATTTATTGCCCTTGAGAAGGTGATGGTGAGCTGCTGCAGTCCGTGTGGTGGGAGGTGCTGTCGAAGAAGCCTTGGCGAGTTGCTGCAGTGCATCCTGTGGATGGTACACACTGCAGCCACTGTGTGCTGGTGGTGAAGGGAGTGAATGTTTAGGGTGGTGGATGGGGTGCCAATCAAGTGGGCTGCTTTGTCCTGGATGGTGTCGAGCTTCTTGAGTGTTGTTGGAGCTGCACTCATCCAGGCAAGTGGGGAGAATTTCATCACACTCCTGACTTGTGCCTTGTAGATGGTGGAAAGGCTTTGGGGAGTCAGGAGGTGAGTCACTCGCCGCAGAATACCCAGCCTCTGACCTGCTCTTGTAGAACTAGCTGCACCCCTTCCGCCAGCAGTCAAAATGACTCGTCCTCAACAGGGCCCTGACAGCAGCCCTTTCTTGTTCCACTAATATCATCGTTACTATTTCTACTGCTATCTCAGAACATGGCTGTTGAATCAATGACAACAGTGTTTAGACAGGGGATGACTGCACTGAAGTCCTCCATTAACCTGATAACGAAGGCTGTGTGGAGGCTTTAATATCGATGAGATGAGCACTTATTGGTTACTCTCCATCCAGGTAATGGAGACCTGTGAAACTAATCAGGTGTGACCTGCAGCTATTTTCAGTGCAAGATTCTCCCATCTGGCAGGAAGGGAGAGTATTGGTTACATGAAGGATGGGTATGGAGTAAGAAGAAACTGGATGAATCACTGGGCTTACGTAATTGGCTGATGCTGCCAACAGTCCGACATTAGGGTCTGGTGTAGTTACAAGAGGCTTGCTGTGCAACCAGTGTGTCTCTTGAATGAAGTCTGCAGTGAAAGAGGAAGCATAGTTTCCAAAGGAGGGAGCAATTCCAGAGCCATGGAAATAATCCCTTGTACAACAGGCTTTGTCAACACTTTAATTGCTATATACCTGGTCATTGCCCTGGATAATCCTTCAGGAACTGTGTGTAAGTTTGTCTGCGTCTCTTCTACAAACAGGTTTCTACAGAGTTGATCTGTTTGGAGTTACAGAAACACGAGCCCAATTTAACAGTCCATGCCAGCTGGAACTTGAAACCATCAGAGATCAGAGCTGCATAAATTTGCTTCAGAGGAAGCTTAAGGGGTCCCGAATGAAATTAGTTTGCTTCGTTATCAGGTTAATGGAGGACTTCAGTGCACAGTCATCCCCTGTCTAAACACTGTTGTCATTGATTCAACAGCATGTTCTGAGATAGCAGTGGAAATAGTAACAATGATACTATTGGAACAAGAAAGGGCTGCTGTCAGGACCCTATTGAGGACGAGTCATTTTGACTGCTAGCAGAAGGGGTGCAGCTAGTTTCTACACTATGTTGGGACAGTGGTGTACCTGACAGTTCTGAATACGGCCTCCAGCTGTAGTGTAAAGGAAGTCTCTTAGCCAAAATAAAAACAAAGCACAGTGCATCAGCGTCTGAAAGAGAAAAGATGTTTTTGGTAGAGACCCTTGGTCAAACATGAACCCATCTTTCCTCTTTCAGGCTAACACACCTGGTGTGTATTTCCAGCATTTGCAATTTTTTCTTTTTATGCCTCTTGCCTGCCTATATGCACATGTAGTGCAAAGCAGGGAACAGAGGTTGATTCAACATAGCACAACACATGAACAGGACTAGGCCATTCAGCCCCTCGAACCTGTACTGCCATTCAATTAGATCATGGCTGATCTGTATCAGAAATCTAACTAAAAAGACGTTCTGATTTTAATGTTAACTTTGCAGTAATTACAGAATCAGCTTTGTCAGGGATTCAGCCTGAGAAGAAATTTGCAGATCTTTAAGAATTTTCCAACTGGATTTCACAGCGATGGGCAATAAGTAGCTGTGAGCGGGTCTCTGTCACAGGAGCTTCTGAGAGAGAGCATCAGTCAAAAAATACGCAAAGTGGCTACAACTTGAATTCCAACCCTCCCCTAGACTAGGAGCTAACAGAATGAGCTCACCATCATTGCTCCTTAAACTCCTGCTGCTACAAAGAATCATTACGCTTGCCCACTTATTTCTTGTAAATAGAAAGAACTTATTTGGATCCACTTTCACCATCCTCAGGACATTCCAAAGTGTTTTGCAGCCAATGAAATGCTTTTGAAGAGTAATAATGTACGTCTGTCTGACCTTTGATTATAGCTTGACAGGAGGATATGACTTGGAGTTGCTGAATCCGGCGGGTCTGTAATAAAGATTGCTGAGTCTGGCACACATAAGGGAGGGGAGGAGATGCTGAGGCCGATCAATCTGTCGGCTGTATGGATGTGCACAGAGGAGGCTAAAGTGTCCTAGAGTTAATGGCTGAACATCAGCCAAGGTACAGTCAGCTCCCTCCCCCACTCGTACGTTTCCTTCAACACCATCAGCACTAGTTTTAAACAAATATATTCAAAAATCTAGGACGGCAATATATTAGAATGATAACATTGATCACCTTTTGAAATTTATTTTTGACAAGGCCTTATGATACTCTCTAACTTAACTTAACTCTAACTTCTGTGTGATGAGTTTGGGAGCTTTCAAGAGCGCTGCATATGAGGTGAGCAGCTTACAAGGCCAGATACTTGGCAGACAACCAAATCCTTGGCATTTCCAAGACCCTGGCTATTGTAAGTGCTGGAATAACACTTTTGCCTTGTACTAAATGTACAGATGTGGCACATCCCTGATATTTCACCTTAAACTTTGTGGAGGTGGTTAATGTTTTCAAAGGATAGGTTAATGTCAGTAAATGAACGTTTTGTCTATGGTATCTGATCCTGGAAGGTATAGTAAAGTTTCCGACCAGTCAGGACCACAGGTCATGTATTTCACACCCGTTCAATACTCTCGAGCTACAACCTTTTACTGAGGTTCAGATTTTAAATCCCCATAACATGTTTTCCCTCTCCCTTTACATGTAGTGGGGGCAGAAACCTGCTCCCAAGCTCTGCCCTCTTGAGCCAGCTGTTGGTTGGTGACATTAATGGTGAATTGCCCGGCCCCCATTCTGCACCCCAGCTATGGTCACTAACTCAGTGCGGGGGGTGGGGGGGGGGCGGGGTGCTACTGCAGAGTGAACCTGCACTTCACCCCTCTGTGGTTACCACTGTCACTGCATTTCATTGGCTGATTTGTTTTTCAGCAACATCACTAGAATACTCTTGGGCTATGTTAGAATTGGTCTTTGAGGGTCAAAGGTTAAGGATGTGCTCAGTTAGCTGACCTCTGCCAGGATGGGAGCGGAAGTGCAGTATTTGGCCTCACTGCCACCGGCCAGGGTTCTCATGTCTGATCACTAGCCAGTGAAATAAGGATGAGACCTGATCTGGCCCTGATGCCCCTCCAAACTCAACTATGAGGAATGACTGAGGTGTTGGAGGGCAACAGGTGCCAGTGGAATTGTACCCCAGCAGGTCAGTGTCTTTAGGAGTGGAGAACATTAAGCAAAAAAAAAATGTGCTTATTAACGTCCTGTTCCACTCTTGACTCCACCCTGACTTTGCTTTTCCTTTTAACCTTTCAGTCATTTTTGGAGAAGGAACATACTTTTCAAAAAAGTTGTTGTCATGTGTTACAATAATATACAATGGTGATGAGCAGTCCCGTTGGAAGATTGAGGTGCCTTGCATGGGAAAAGGATGTGGTGAGTGTGGGGCTTGAGAGATGTGCTAGGGTGGAGGATGTGGCGTTTGTGGTGAAGTTCTAATGCTTTTCTATTCGTGTTCAAAGGGAATTACCATTAGCCCACATGAGAGGATCATGTGGAGGATGGGTGCTGTGTTAATAACAGTTAAATTGAATTACAGTGGTCCAGCTTTTAATTGAAGAGAATATTTTAAGAAATTATATGGATGGTGAAAGGAATTGCTTCTAAAACAGTGCCCAAGCCATTACCATTAAACTTTGTTTTTGTGGTATTTAATCTCTTCCTCGTAATCCAGCATATGAGTCAGCCTCTATTTTTACATTGTTAGTTAAAGCCCTGAAATTGCATGCCTTTATTTTAAGAATATAAAAACTTGTGTAAGTTCATGTCAAGACATCAGACACTAGTCTGATTGAGCTGGTGCCATCGCCTTGGGTACTGCAGCTTCATGTAAAATGTGGACCTTTCAGATTATTACCAAAATCCATTTTTCTCACTTTTTAAAAAGAACATATTGCCTGTTTGTCCCCGCACTATTCCTTCCCAGGATTTTTGCTCTGTTGATCATGTCCCCAGGATAAGAAGACTTCATTCCCTGCACTATAGCAGAAAGTTTGAATCTGCCTACATGGCTTTGAGGCCTCAAGACGACCAAGAAGCCTTTGTACAATAAGATGGAATCTCTATCAGCACTTTTGTCTGAGCCCTGGTCTCTCCAGTGCTGTTCAGTGATGGATAGAATTGATTGTCCAGCTCTTGCCTTGGCATAAGCAGTGTAAGTTGTCCTTTCCTGCCACTATATTAGGCACTGGTCTATCCATGATGATTTCTGAGATGTAGTGGTGCACATGATGATGAAAAAAGGTAATTTGTACAAATCTTTGGGTTTCGTGCCAGCCATCCTGTCGGGTTCAGCATCACCGGTTACTCGCATCGCCAATCATCCAGATTGCATTTTTGCTGCCCAATAATTTAACAAGTGTGACCTGGAAAATAGAGTCCCTACTGAATCTACTGATTACTGTAACCTTGTACGTGCCATCATATGTGTTCTCTTGTCTTCATGGAAGGTGGACTATAAATCAACAATTTATTTTACATAAAATACATGAATGAACAGAATACAATTTGCACAGTAAAGTCCATTAATTTGCTACTACTCTGTTCCATGAAAGCAACAAAAATGTAACTACTGCTGTTCTAAATGAAAACTCACTTTCAAAGTTAGCTGGCTGGTCCTAAGCTAACTGGAGCTAAATTACATCAGAAAGAACGTGGCTTTGCTCTGAAATTTAGGTGCCTGTGTGTGCCCAGAATGCCCATGTGTTGTAAAGAATCCATTTCATCGCAATGATGAGATGCTTAGAATTATATCCAACGACCTCCATTGTCCCAAAGCTACAGAAACCGGAGTAGGTAAATGGTTTAATGACTGTTCTATTTGTCTTTGAGTAATTAATTTAACACTTTAAATCACCAAAGCCTCCACACATTTTTTATATCTGCTACTTAAAAGTAAATCAAAAAATATTCTGTTGGTCCCCTGGAAGCTAACCCATTGTAAACTGAATCTAACCTTGTAGCAAAATCATAACATTAATTAAAACAAAATTCCTAAAGGCTGTGCAGGTACAGGTCCCATAATGTTACACAGCTTATAAAGGTAGAAAATTGCTGTAACATTCTTATTATAAACGACAGGCTGTTACAGGACTAAGAATGAAGGGGCTGCAAGAGTATTGGAGAACAGCAT
The DNA here is from genome assembly GCF_035084215.1 of Heptranchias perlo. Lineage (NCBI taxonomy): Eukaryota > Metazoa > Chordata > Chondrichthyes > Hexanchiformes > Hexanchidae > Heptranchias > Heptranchias perlo. The sequence continues at coordinate 1,386,619 of NC_090355.1, forward strand.
CAGCAACTGATGAAAATCTCCAATCTAAAGTTTAAAAACCTCAGTTAAACCAGACAATAATGGACTTCCACCGCTGTCTCGTACCCACAGCACCTGCTACTTTATGATAAGCCTGCACAAATGGCTTCTGTGTGTGTGAGTACAGTGGAAGTGGTGTGGTGCAGGGGAATGTGCTCAATGGTCCCTCAAAGATTCCCTCTCTCACCCCCATCCATAAATACAGGGGCCTTTCAACTCCTGTTTTTAATTGGTCTCTATCTTTTGGGCTAGTTAATTTCAAACTTATTATTATATTGAAATAAACATCTCCGAATGGTTTTCAGATTTCCTATGTTCATAAATCTACCAAAACAGTGAAACATTGCTGCTGATAAGAGTTTTGAGATTTCCTTCTTTTGAGCCAACTATAACTACTATAATCTTGTATGATCCAGCAACAGAACTAGACATAGAGCAGGCTGCGTAAGAATGGATCAGTGCTCCTAGTCCCTTTTAATAATATATATCAGCTGTTACCTGATTTTGTTTGACAGCTTTTAATGCCAGTGACAGCCAATTAATTCTATATCCAATAAATCTGTTGTGTTCCCTCTAGTCAGAGGCCAGTGATCAGCAATGCCCTCCGTTTCATTTTTTTGTAGATTCTTTGCAAAGTGCATTCGGTTTATTTCCTGCATCTTTGTTCTCTGCCTGTATTTATGTTTGGCTGTGGATAGTGCTCGATAGAATGACGTGTGAAGGCCTGACTAGGGCTTCAATGGAGATGAAAATGGCTGCATTTTTGCCCAAGAAGCTGTGTTTATAAAATTCCCGTTCTCCGAATCTGTCATTGTAAAACACTTACTGGATCCTCCTCTAGAGAATTAAAATCTGCAGACTGCAAAATCAAAAATTACTGCACATCAAGGGGAGGTGCATCTGTACTGAGTGATATAGCACTTCTCTCATCAGCATGGGGTATCCTCAGGCCAAAGTGTAGCATCGTTCAGGTGCAGAGTAAAGGCACTATTATATTGCCTGATCCTCCTATCTAGGGGGAGTGCCCTCAGTTCATCACTCTTCCCCCTTTTACTTAGTTGGGTGCTGGTCACATGGGGCTTCACTGTGGAATGCAGAGATCCAGTTGCTAAATCGATGGAAATATGAGGGACTAGCTCCCTGTGCTTGCTTTGGTGAAACCTTATTCCAAGGACATGTTTGTAGACTCTTATTTTTGTGGGTCTGCCATGTAGTCTGTTTTCTGAGAGTGGGGAGTACTACGGAGTGCAACTTGTGTATCTCCAATCAGCTGCACTCGTATAATATAAGCAACTTTATATTGTGTGAGACCTGCACCATTGCAGCCAGGTCCCCAAAGCGTGGCTCATTCAGCCAGTTGCAAGCCAAGTGTAAAACTGTTGCGACTTGCTAAGACTGGCTGCCGGGAAAGAAAGAAAAAACTTGCATTTCACATCCTCAGGGCGTCTCATACTTCTGAAGTGTAGTCCCTATTGTAACCTAGGGAAATATGATAGACCCCTTTTTGGCAGGTTGCAGGTATATTTGGCTTGCAGTTGGCTCCATATTTTTAGGAATCCAGTGGTACCAACACAACGTAGAAGCACCCAAAAATAATTGTTCTTTTTGCCCTCAATAGTATCGTTTAATTCCAATTTCAGAAAAGCATTCCTTCCCTCTCCTCATTGCACTAGTACAAAGTTTTTCACTCTATACCAGCTTCATCTGTTGTCTCTAAGTGAGGTTGAAAGTTAATGCTGAGTTATGGGCAGCGTTGTGTTATGGACTTGCAACCAGTATGTAATGGGTTCAGGCGGTGGAAACTTACTTTACATGGGACCTTTACTGCCTTTAGAGTTAGGAGACTTTCATCCCATGAGTCTGCTCTGGACTTGAGCCTATATCCCAGAGGTCAGAGTATAGTGTGCTGATTGACTACACCACTCCATACCTCTGGGTACTCTTTTCTAATATAAAGTGTGACAGCTGCAGTAACTGAGGGGTCAGGCACGCACTTAAGAAAAGTCCATTTTTGACCTTTCATTTTATGCCTTGCTGTTGATTGAGAGGAGCTCTAGTCTAGATGGTGTTAGAAAAAGGATGAATGCCTGTTTAATTTAATGATGAAAGTGATGCCAATATTCAGCAGTTCCACATCAAGCTTTCAGCTCATTTTTATTTCCAAAATAAAGTTAACTCGGTGAGGGTTCGCCGGCTTCGGACTGCCAAACCGCATCAGTTTGCTCTTCGTTGTTTCCAGGTTGGATACAGTGTGTGTGATGTGTCGAGGCTGCAGCACACTGTCGGTCTGGATTGCTTTGAACAAATGGACCTCAAACCTGTTTTTGTCTGTATGTTCTTCCTGTAACTTGTGTACAATATAATGATGTGCATGCAGTTCATAATGTAGAAATCTTGGAGCACATTATGAACAAAGGGAAACTCCAATTAGACTGCTGTTCAACGTGCGGCATATTCGTGACGTGTAGGAGTGCTGCTTCTCGGGGATCTGTGTCTAAGTCGAGCTCTGACAGGTTATGGGATTATTGAGACAGGGTGATGCCGTGTGTCAGGACAGCTGCCCTTTATTCTCTTGCCTTGAATAAAAGTGGATAGTAGTGTAAATACATAAGACAAACCAGAGTTCATAATTCATCATTGACATGCCACAAAAATGCTTTATTTGGGAGTGCAAAAGGCCTTTTGAAAGAGGAGTTCCACCCTGCTTTTCATTGTTGAGACACCAAAAGGTCAAACTGCGGTTTGCTCACTGTGGTTAGAAACTAGAGCTGTCGTGACTGCTCTTGACGCTTGTTAACTGGATTAGAGGTTCACTAACAGTCTCTCTCAGCCTTGGGCTTCCTGTGAAGGAGACTGGGAGGTGGAAAAGTAGCAGAGACAGCTTCTTTCAATCTGAATGTTTGTTTTTAAGAAGCAGCAAAAGCTGGGTGGTGTTCTAGCTGTTCTATTTCTGATGTTACTTGGCCTGTGTCGGAATGGGTGGGGTGCTTGCACTGAGGAACGCAGGGCGAATCCTATGGACTCTGCACTTGCTTCACTTTTATCAGTTTATCTTAAGTGAATTGGGAGAGGTCAGGTACTGCACCTAAGTGGTGACACCATTGGCTTCTCAGTCATATTGAAGTCCTGAGGTTGCCCAATTTTCTTGCAGGTGTGCACGATGCTGTTTAGTGATATCGGTAGTTCCAGTGACCATGCACTGCACTGACTCATGTTTCCATGATCTTTCGCTGATACGTACATGCAGCTGATAAAAGTTGTTGTGCACCGTTACTCTTTAACCTCACAGCTCTGTTCAGAGCTAGACTCTGCATAGCATGTTATTGGTTAGTTGGAAATAATGCAGGCTCCACATTCTCTCATCTGTTTTGCTCTGTGTCGTGTAATGATTTTTACAAATGCTCTGGGTATCATGATGAATTTCTCAGTATTGTGTAGAAATGGATTAAATCTATTTCTGATGTGCATTCAGCTCTGTAGAACTCAGGGACGCTCTCCTACTGTGATTACTTCATTCACAAGAACTCAAGATGCTTCTATTAAACAACTAATGGGAGGAAGAGGAGGCTCTATAAATATCCCCGTCTTCAACAGAGCCCAATATGAGTGCAAAAGACAAGACTAAAGCATTTGCAACCATCTTCAGCCAGAACTCCTGGGTGGCTGAGCCTTCTTGGCCTCCTCTTGAGGTCCCCACCATAAAAGATTCCAGTCTTCAGCCAATTTGATGCACACCATGTGACATCAGTGCTGTGTGCACTGGACCCAAAGGCTACGGGCCCTGACAACATCTCAGCTATAATGCTAAAAACCTGTGTTCCAGAACTAGTTGCGCCTCTAGCCAAGCTGTTCCAGTACAGCTACAATACTGGCATCTACCCAACAATGTGAAAAATTGCCCAGGTATGTCCTGTCCACAAAAAGCGGGACAAATCCAACCCAGCCAATTACCGCCCCATCAGCCTACTCCCAATCGTTAGCAAAGAGGTGGAAGACGTAGTCATCAGTGCAATCAAGCGGCACTTACCAATAACCAGCTCGCTTTGGGTTCCACCAGGGCCACTCGACTCTAGACCTTATTACAGTCCAAATGTGGACACGAGCTGAATTCCAGAGGCAAGAGTGACTGCTGTCAACATCAAGGCAGCATTTGACCAAGTGTGGTATCTAGGAGCCCTAGCAAAACTGAAGTTAATTGGGATCAGGGGGAAAACTCTCCAGTGGCTGGAGTCACACTTGGCACAAAAGAAGATGGTTGTGGATGTTGGAGGCCAATCTTCTCAGTCCCAGGACATCGCTGCAGGAATTCCTCTGGGCAGTGTCCTAGGTCCAACTATCTTCAGCTGCTTCATCAATGATCTTGCCTCCATAAGGTCAGAGGTGGGGCTGTTCACTGATGATAGCACAGTGTTCAGCTCCATTCACAATTCCTCAGATAATGAATGCCTGTATGCAGCAAGACCCGGACAGCAGCTAGGCTTGGGCTGATAAGTGGCAAGTAACATTCATACCACACAAGTACCAGGCAACGACCATCTTCAACAAGAGAGTCAAACCACCTCCCCATGATATTGTGGCATTACCGTCGCCGAGTCCCCCCGCCATCAACATCCTGGCGATCGCTATTGACCAGGAACTCAATGGGACCAGCCATATAAATACTGTGGCTACAAGAGCAGGTCAGAGGCTGGGTATTCTGCGGCGAGTGACTCACCACCTGACTCCCCAAAGCCTTTCCACCATCTACAAGGAGTGTGATGGAATACTTTCCACTTGCCTGGACGAGTGCAGCTCCAACAACACTCAAGAAGCCCAACACCGTCCAGGGCAAAGCAGCCTGCTTGATCGACACTTCATCCACAAGCTTAAACATCCATTCCCTTCACCATGGCATACCATGGCTGCAATGTGTATTACAATTCTTCGGCAGCACCCTCCAAACCGGTGATCTCCACCACGTACAACAACGAGGGCAACAAGTGGATGGGAACATCATCCTGACTTTGACATATTTCGTCGTTTGTTTATTGTTGCTGGGTCAAAATCCTGGAACTCCCTACCTAACAGTATTGTGGGAGCACCATCACCACACTGACTGCAGCGGTTCAAGAAGGCAGCCAACCACCACCTTGAGGCAACTAGGGGATGGGCAATAAACATAGAGTAGAGGAAGATAAACTCTGATTGTATAAATAAGAACCAGAGCAAGAATGACAATTCCATTATGATTTTGGGGGTGCTCAGTTTTGGGTAAATGGCATAGGATAGTTCCTACCAGACACCAACCTTATCAGAGTTACAGGAGGATCATTGTGTGGAGGAGAAGGCTCAGTGTACAAGAGTAATTCCCACCACCCTGGTACTTGTATTCTGCAGATGTGATCATTTTTAACAGTACTCTTTGAATCAGATTCAGAGCTGTGAAAACTTCATTCTCCAGCTTTGCTTGTGTTTTAATTTTTTTTTTATTCGTTCACGGGATGTGGGCGTCGCTGGTGAGGCCAGCATTTATTGCCCATCCCTAATTGCCCTCGAGAAGGTGGTGGTGAGCCGCCTTCTTGAACCGCTGCAGTCCGTGTATTTAAGGAGTTGAATACTTTGAAATGAGCCGGTGTAAAATCAGCAGTTGGGTTGCACTGCGATGCAGCTCTCTGCTTTTCATACACAGATGGTATTCATGTTGCTGCTGTGTGTTTTTTTTTGTGGCTATGACATCTCCCCTGCTCTTCAAATAGTGGCTGTGCGATCTTTTACGTTCATCTGAAAGACAGCACCTCTGACAGTGCAACACTCCCTCAGTTCTGCACTGGAGTGCCAGCCTAGATTATGTGCTCAAGTCTCTGGAGTGGGACTTGAACCCATGACCTTCTGACTCAGATACTGCAGTGCTACCAACTGAGTCACGGCTAACACTCCCAGGTGCCTCGTAGCCACAAAAAACAAACACACAGCAACGTAAATACCATCTGTGTATAAAAAGCAGAGAGCTGCACACATCACACTGGTGTCTGATTGAGTTAGCTGATCTTAACTGGTCCGTGATATGGCCACTGCAGTTGGCTCGGTGCCCCTGGGCTAGGGAGGAGGAAATTTGGCAATGATACCTCCACCATCACCACAGTGCTCCATGCTGGAAAGTCGAACGTGTATGGATGATGGGATCAAGCTAGCCCATGACAACGCCACATTCACATAGTTTATGAGGACTTGATGGCAAAAGCCTCGTACGTGAAAAATGGTCTCGTTGCTGGAAGGCTAACTATTTCAGCTGAACCATAGAGAGTCAGAGCCTTTAGGAGAGTGGAGAATTTTTAAAAAGATGAATATCCTACATTCAGTCTTTTCAGTCACCGCAATATGCAGGTTATTTATCTGCTGTCAGTCTGCTCGGGGAATATAAACAAAACTTGTCTACTGAACAACAAATGGAATTTTTTGCCAGATTTTCCTTTGATATAAACTGAATACGTTGCTGTTGATTACAGTTTTGGTGTAGGAGATGGTTTCAGTGCTGGAGGTGGTATCTGCTTCAGAGATGCAGAGAAGGATGCAAACAAGGGTACAGGTATAAGAGATTAGGGATGCAGACAAGGGTACTGGTATGAGGGATGTGGGAGATGGTACCAGTGTGGAGGTGCAAGAGGTGGAATAGGGGTGGGTAATGCAGTTCACTTTTGTTCAGTTCACATGCGACGAATGAAGTTGGAGCTGATTTGTAAATGAGGGTAGTTTGGTATCCCTGTAGAAGAGATGGGGACAATGTCACAATCCATCTTTCTCGGACTATTATTGACTCTCTGTACTTGGTGCTGAGTGCACCGTGTGTCCACTCACAGCCCTGCCTGGTCCTGGAGTAAGTTGGACGCAGCTCATCTGATAGGTATGGAACTTAAGTATTTTGCAAAGTGTATAACCTGTCTCCACAACCCTCACTGACTATGCTCTACAATTTATATAACCCACACATGGGTAAAGCAAACACTCCGCACCCTTCAGCTGAATGGAGTTGATTTAGTGGGAAATGAGTCAGACTTATGTTCTATAGAGTTTAGGGCATGTTTCTGCTCTGAATAGTGACTACAAAAACATGCAGAGAACTGTGCGACTCTGAGCAACAAAGAGCAAGTACAGTTTTTCAAATGCACATATAATCTGTCCATGCACAGTAGCAGAGGCACATTGATCTTTGTAACATAAATGCACTTAACAAAACCACTATAGGGGTTTACCACAGATTATTTAATGCTCTGGGAGGGAAAAACACAAAACAGAATATACAGTTCAATTAAAAAAAAATGATTTAAGCAGCAGGTGCTGTTCTTCAACTTTATATTTGCTGTACCATCACTTCAGAGTGTGAGCGCGAGAACCCGAGTGTGAGCACAAGTTCCTGACCAGCTAGGTTCTCCTACAGATTTTACGTTGATACAGGTTTCACGTAAATTCAATGCAAAAAACAGTATAAGTGGGGAATGATGTTGCCAAACGGCACAGAAAGTTCTGGCAAATGGAGCAACTTTCAGTGCTTGGGCTTCTCACTGGCTGCAGTGTTACTGCACAGAATATGAAGCTGTCTTTAAATTTCATTAAAAATATCTCGAGCAGTTTTATATTGTGAACGTTAGTAAAGAGCTCTTTGTCCTGTCAGCACTTTAGTAACTTAGTAAGCATTCCTGCTGTTCTGAGTGGCGTGGAAGTATACACACTAAGAGCTCCTGCATGTACTGGTGTCCAAGTGGTAACTGCAGTATAAAAGGGTTGCTCGATACCTGCTAAGCTTGGGTATGGAGCAGGAAAGTTATGTTATAAATTGGATAGCCAGGTGGTGAAGGATAGAATAATAGAGCCTGGTCTTCAGTTGCTTCCAAGCCTTTATTCGCACAGCTCAACATTACACACCCTCCTATAAATGGATACAAGAGAGTCCCCAATTGATACCCACTACCTGAATACAATTAACACTGATTGATATAAATCATATGGATGCAATTAACAAGTCAGAGGCTTGTGAGCATGGTGGTGTGTGGAGGGCCACAAGAAGTAGGAGAGAAGAAAACTAATGAGGAACCTGGACAGGTGGGAGTGCAGTGGCAGTCGGAAAGGTCTGCCTGTCAGACCTAATATCACTCTGTTGGAATATTCCCAATTTTCTTTGTCTCACGTTCCTGTGACCGGACTGAGTGTCACGGTGTTCCTGTGTGAAGAGAGTCTGGTAATATGGTATTGAACTTGGCAAGTTTCAAACTTGGCATGAATAGAAATGAAAGAAAATATAGAAAATAACAGTAATTAAAAACTACAGCAGCACAGAACAGCTGCCTGTACTGTCTGAATAGTGTTGGGGTTCCGTAAATCTGGTATTTATTCTGTGACTGGCTGGTTATGGGGCATTGGCAGGATTGGAGGAAATCCAGAAGCACCTTTTTATTCCAGCATCACCAGGAATAGGACTTTCTTACAGACCTGAGGAACGTATGCATGTTATTTTGCAGGATCCAGAGGAAAAAAACTCAGGCGTGTGGTATACAAGTAGAGGAAGGGGAGGGTCGTACATACTTTAGAGCTGAGCTCCTATCCGATTATATTTTTTTAAATGCGGAGAATGTTTTTGGCTGCTTTCAGCTGTTCACTTAGAAATATTGTTGCTCTAACCTTTTTTCTAAAAAAGGAAATGTTGGGCCCGCACTGACGTCATCTTGCACCAGCAGCCTTTATGAGTCAGAGACTTGTATGGTAATAGAGAGTACTTTGCAAAATTAGACTTATCTCCTTAAATACCTGCTGCCTCACTCCAAATCTGAGACACGCGTCACTGAGGGGATGGTGCTGCTCGTGTTATCTCTAACGGGCTCCAGTTGGGCTCAGAGAATCTCAAACCTATTGCCTTGTTGACGAAAGAGTGAAGAATGAACCAGCAACTGCACAATCACGTCGGCTATCTAGAGCCTTCTGTTTTCTTTTCAAAGTTTCTGATTTGGGTTGTCGCAGATACTGTGGCTCTGATGCTTCTGAGTAGTTCAAATAACAGTGGATGCTGCTCGAGGTTTACTCTCCAAAGGGACACAGTCTTGTGTTTGCAACATTAAAATTGGATGATTATATAATTTGAAAAAAAATTAAAGAAATTTCTGCATTATAATTCCTGACATAAAGATGTTTCTCCTTATTAACAATATCATGAACCGTAACAAACAGGATAGGTGTCTTGTTATTGATTTTACTGAAGGTATTTTTTTGTCATCATTTTCACTCAGTCATTGACTCCATGGTGGGGTATGGTTACATGGGTGCCCTCTGGTATCCCACCCAGATAACCATAATTTATCTGTGAGCCTTAATAGTATGTCCCTAGACTGTTCAATCAAAGGGGGCCATAATAGCCAAGTCAAATCCTATTCTTGCCCGAGATTCTCAGACACGCACTTCCAGCAAAGGTTGTCTGAGAGGAATCAAGAGTGGGAATCTTGTTTCTGATTCTTACTTTTCCTCCTCACTAACCCAAGAAGTTATGGCCAACTGTAGCCCACCTACTACCACCCTAGCTGAGATCAGCTAACAGCGCAGACTGTGGATCGAACTGAAGACTTTACTGGCCATTGTGACTCAGCTATTCGCTGAATAAACTGGCTGACCTATCGAGAGGCCTACTTCAGGTTAAATCTCCCAGAAAGCAGCTAGATTACTGGCAATGCTGGCCTGAAATCTGCAGATTGCACGTGGATCGGACTTGTACTGAGCTTTCAGTCGCCTGTCCTTTTTCTAACCTGCAAAAAAAGGAATCTAGGATGTGTTCATTCCTGCAGGACTCTGTACCCTTAGCTGATGCGAATATCTCCACTGTAGTCTCTGCTGCCACTATATTTGCACTGAAGTGCATGGTACTGACCCCTGGGAGAGCTCTGTTGTGGCACGCTTGCACTGTCACACTGAACTGACAATGTAACGTTGCCGCTGTGGTTTTTCATTAGCTGTTTGATATCAGAGATCATGATCGGGTATGTGCGGGTTTATTGACAATTTAAGCGTGTGGAGTGGCAGCAGGACACAGGTAGCATAGTGGGAGAGGTTAATGGTGAGATGAGGAGTAATGGCAGAGGGTGGGAAGGGGGAACCATGTCTAAAGCAATGGAAATGTAAGGAATCTTACAACACCAGGTTATAGTCCAACAGTTTTATTTGAAAATCACAAGCTATAACCTGGTGTTGTAAGATTCCTTACATTTGTACACCCCAGTCCATCACCGGCATCTCCACATTAAAGCAATGCAAGAGCAAAGAGGCAAGACATGAAGGGGTACTTGGAATCAATGTAGACTAGAGTGAATGCATTGGTGGTTAATAGAGGGGTGCAGGAAGGATGGCCTTGCTTTGCTTTGTTGGTTTGTGGATATTTGGAACTTTATCCTCTTCGTTCATTGTGTTAAAGGACAGAAATCTGGCAGCCAGCCCTGCCATTGGACCAAAATAGCTTGTTTATGATCCTTTTCAATTATCTCTAAGCTACCAGGAGCCAAGCTGGTCACAAGCTAATGTCAACCTACTCTCTGTGAAAGATGTCTCTTGCAGTTACATACCATGGAATGAATTGTGTTTGTAACACAATTGATCTTATGTTCTTTGTTAACCATTCTCTTGCTGCGAGTACACCTGGAGCTTGCATTAGAAACGTAGGCGCTTGGCCAGTCAGTCAATGTTGATTTGATTCCACTTAACATTAGGCTGGACTCAAAGACTGAATCCCAAGCCATACTCCAGTTATGTCGAATGTGCCCAGTTTATCAGGTTTTTATGTTCAGCACACTGGAGTCAGTTCACTTCCAGAACAAAAGCACTGTTTAGAAGAGAGTGTTTAATGCTGTGTTTGTTTCAGTTGATTTGCTGAATGAACAGTCAAATGGACTGTGGTACGACAGCCAATTCATGAACTTGTTCCTTTTCTCTTGGTTTATATAAATGAATGCTTTTGGTTAAAGCAGTGGTATGGATTTTGACTGTATCCCAGTACACTGCTTGGGTTTGTTTCAACATTTGTTCTCGTGCTGCTGGCAAGGTGCATTTTATTGTCCATCCCTAGTAGAGAATGTTGGTGATGGGCTGTTTTTTATGAGTGATTGTTTCTACAACTCACTGGCTTGCTAGACCCTTTCAGAAGGCATTAAAAGTCAACCATATAGTGTGAGAAAGAAGCCAGATCGGGTAGGTTCCCTTCCCTGAACGATATTAGTGAACCAGTTGGGTTTTTAACAATCTGGCAGCTTTTGTGGTCATATTTCTGATACTATCCCACAAATGACCAGAATTATTGACTTTAGTTTCAGAGCTGACCCCACGTGAGGAGTGTCTGTGATGTAGAGTGTTGCCGATTGTGGTGTTGGAGCCATGCCAGAGGCACGCTAGAATACGTCTGATTATTGGAGGGATTTTTGATTGCAGGGTCCCTGCAGAGAAATGATTGGCAAACCAAATTGGAGGCTCCCTCAATGGGACGATGTGTGTAGACTGGTCCGATAGTGACCCCGTGGAGAGAGTGGATGAGCTGGTGAGGCTCGGGCTTGTCACACGAGTTATGTCCCGGTCCATTGATGCCACGTATTAAATCTGAGGAATGTTAGCTCCTGATATCCAACACCTATGTGGAAGTAATGAATGGTTTGTTCCATTTGTGCTTACCACCTCCTGGTTTTCCTTGCAACCGAACGTGAAGTGTTTAAAATCTAAAATACTCTAAGTCCACACTCCCGAAGCACAAATCCCTGAGATTTGAACAGGCTCCTGTCTTAATGTGCTGTTCAGCAGCTTTCCTGAGCCATGTGATCAGATTAGTGACTGTTTTTACTTTAATTCTGCTGATTTACTGCTGTAGTTAATAAGAGTGCTACTGTACCTAGAACTAAGAAGCCCCATGCAGCTAGAGGGAGAGGGGGTGGCAGCAATCACTTAGGCAGAGTTGGAACTGGACTCCCATCACCCTCATAAATTTCAACTCATCCAAAACTCTGCTGCCCTTATCCTATCCTGCACCAAGCCCCACTTGCCCATCATCCCTATCTTCATCAAGGAACTGGGAGGTAATATAGGTCAATGTCTCAAATTTAAAATTCTAATCCTGTTTTTAAATTGCTCCATGCCCTCGACTATGCTTGTCTCTAACCTCCACCTTCCCCTCTGCCTAAACACTCTCTTCCTCTTGTGCAACCCCCCCCCCTCCCTTTGCCCCACCATTGGTGGCCATGCCTTCAGCTGCCTAGGGCCATACTTTGGAATTCCCTCCTTGAAACCCACTTATTTGACTAAGCTTTTGGTTATCCCTCCTAATATCTCCTCCCACTGGAATCTCTTTTTTTTCCCCTTACCCCTCATGTGACATTGTTCTACATTAAAGGCATTATATAAATGTGAGCTGTTGTATTGAAGAAAGCATCCTACCTGCATGATTGTGATCCCTTCGACAGATCATAGGCACTGTACAAAGAGTCTCATTCGAGAAACACCTGTCAGTTAGGCTGTTTTTAAAAGCCAGCGATCCAGTTGTCCTGTTATGAATTTTTTTTTTGCTTTGATCTTCATATTGTCATGTTAGGCGAGCTTCTTAGAATTCCTGTCTTGAGCCATTGCAGGCTGGGTGCCGTGGGCCGCGCTCTCTGGTGAAGCTGGGTGCCGTGGGCCGCGCTCTCTGGTGAAGCTGGGTGCCGTGGGCCGCGCTCTCTGGTGAAGCTGGGTGCCGTGGGCCGCGCTCTCTGGTGAAGCTGGGTGCCGTGGGCCGAGCTCTCTGGTGAAGCTGGGTGCCGTGGGCCGAGCTCTGTGGTGAAGCTGGGTGCCGTGGGCCGAGCTCTCTGGTGAAGCTGGGTGCCGTGGGCCGAGCTCTCTGGTGAAGCTGGGTGCCGTGGGCCGAGCTCTCTGGTGAAGCTGGGTGCCGTGGGCCGAGCTCTCTGGTGAAGCTGGGTGCCGTGGGCCGAGCTCTCTGGTGAAGCTGGGTGCCGTGGGCCGAGCTCTGTGGTGAAGCTGGGTGCCGTGGGCCGAGCTCTGTGGTGAAGCTGGGTGCCGTGGGCCGAGCTCTGTGGTGAAGCTGGGTGCCGTGGGCCACGCTCTCTGGTGAAGCTGGGTGCCGTGGGCCGAGCTCTGTGGTGAAGCTGGGTGCCGTGGGCCGAGCTCTGGTGAAGCTGCGTGCCGTGGGCCACGCTCTCTGGTGAAGCTGCGTGCCGTGGGCCGAGCTCTCTGGTGAAGCTGCGTGCCGTGGGCCGAGCTCTGTGGTGAAGCTGGGTGCCGTGGGCCGAGCTCTGTGGTGAAGCTGGGTGCCGTGGGCCACGCTCTCTGGTGAAGCTGGGTGCCGTGGGCCGAGCTCTGTGGTGAAGCTGGGTGCCGTGGGCCGAGCTCTGGTGAAGCTGCGTGCCGTGGGCCACGCTCTCTGGTGAAGCTGCGTGCCGTGGGCCGAGCTCTCTGGTGAAGCTGCGTGCCGTGGGCCGCGCTCTCTGGTGAAGCTGCGTGCCGTGGGCCGCGCTCTCTGGTGAAGCTGCGTGCCGTGGGCCGCGCTCTCTGGTGAAGCTGGGTGCCGTGGGCCGCGCTCTCTGGTGAAGCTGGGTGCCGTGGGCCGCGCTCTCTGGTGAAGCTGGGTGCCGTGGGCCGCGCTCTCTGGTGAAGCTGGGTGCCGTGGGCCGCGCTCTCTGGTGAAGCTGCGTGCCGTGGGCCGCGCTCTCTGGTGAAGCTGCAACACTTTGGGCTCTCCCTGACCCCTCGTTGAGGTGCTCCGTGTAGGTACTGTCAAACCACAGACACTACTTGCTGATGGGGACTTCCTTCTCTCCTGTTCTGCGTATTATTCTTGAATATATGTTTGGTGTCAGACCCTTCCCATTTTGCAGCCTAGCATTAATCTCTCATCTGCCTGAAAATGCTTCTGATGTAGTGATTCCTGAGGGAAACATTGACCATTCAGTGTCTCTAAGCCACACTTGATTGTTGCTCCTTGCTGGGATACTTGTTTAACAAGCATCATTCACTACGATGGAAGGCTTTATTTTGTGCTGGAAACCTGATCAAAGAGCAAATGACTAACGATCATTGTAAACCGGTTGAGGCAGGACTGTTATACAGGTCACTGTGTGTGGAAAGTCAACATTTCTGCAGGATTTATTGCAAATCTGCAGTTACTTCCAAGGTGTAAGAGTTTTCTTTGTTCTTGAGATGTGGGTGATGGTGGCAAGCCTTGCATTTAGTGCCCATCCCTAGCTGGACTGACAACTGAGTGGATTACTGGGCCACCTCAGAGGCCACTAAGTGCCAATCATATAGCATGGGACTAGAGTCACAAATTGGCCAGACTGAGTAGGAATGGAAAGCTCGTTCAGTGAACCTGTTGGGTTTCTACGACGTTCTGGCAGCTTTAATGGTCACTTTTTCTGGTGCCAGGCCACAAATTAACAGATTCATTGAATCCAGTCTCCCAGCTTTGAATTCGCAACCTCTGAGTTGCTAGACCCATACCGTGACCACTCGGCTATCATCCCCACTATGGTACATGTTTCCTGTTTTGTGTATTTAAAAAAATCACGGACTGATTCAGCTAAATGAGAAATGGACATGGAGGATCTGCGTGAGGTCCATGCCTGGTTTGCTCATCCATCTCTTTTTCTTTTGCCAGATGAAGATTTCTTTCAACGATTCCAGTCTGCACACGACATTCGAGTACCCGTCTGAGAGCTCGCTCGTTCAAGAGGGGGATTCTGAGGAGAGCGACAATGATGAGGAAGAGCAGTCCTCAACATTCTTCATTCCACGTCCCAGCTACACCAGCTCTCCTACATCTTCAAGCAGCCCCTTACGGACTAATACCCTAGTCTCAGGTATGTGTCCCGAGTAGGAGTAAACAGCAACTCCCAGGAGGCAAGTCCCTGGAGTCTCTGATGAAGGGAATGTGCCCAAATCATCGTCATAGGTCTTTGTCTACAGACGTTGACTGCCCTGTGCATTTCCTGTTTCGATTTCTGACAACTGGGTGGTGAGTTTGGGAGAGTTTCAGTCCCTTACACTCATCACTCAGTTGTCACAGAGCCCATGGTAGATCAGTGCTCATAATCGAGCAGTAAACGGGCATTCTCCAGCAGATAGCCCAAAAGGATGGTGGCTGCGGGAACAAAATTCATACTGGTGTAATCAGGGTGCTTTCAATTGAGATGAAAGCAGTGTTGGGTAGAGTGTTGTAAACAATTTTACAACACCAAGTTATAGTCCAGCAATTTTATTTTAAATTCACAAGCTTTCGGAGGCTACCTCCTTCCTCAGGTGAACGATGTGGAAATGAGGGTAGAGTGGTATTGGGTAGAGTGGAGGGGCATTGACCCTGTGCTGTATCTGACCTGGGAGTGCTTGCTGCTAATATCAGAAATGGAAAATTGTCCTGTTCCCCAGCACATTCCTCACCTTGATGACATTTCTATTTTAATTTTTAAAAAGAAGAGGTTGGGTAAGAGCTCCGTGGATCAATTTGGAGAAGCAGCAACATTTTGATCCTCCATTGAGGCGCACCCGTAGAGCAATCATTCTGGTGTTAGAGGGTTGGAAAAAAGATAAAACACAGCCAATATCCATCTTTACAAAAGAAGCACATTCAGACTGGGAAGCAGGAATTTCCTTTTGACCAAGGGAATCCCCCAGGTGATGTCGCCAGCATATCTACAGAGGGACTGAATGGAGGACCCTAGAAATGAAACAAAATAAAACAGCTACCAGAAAAAATAATTGCAGACTACGGTGACACTTTGGCTGAATGCTAAGCAATGTATTGAGAGGAACTCTATCATTAATAGGCTGCAGTATTAGACTGGTTTATACAGCACAGCGATGATTAAAAGTGCACATAGGTGGGGAGAAGTCATTGTTTGGTTTTATGAGTGAAAGTGTGGGTGAGAATTCACTGTTGTTGAAACCGGCATAAACCTGTTTGCTTTCGTTCACCGTAAGTCACTCTTGATGTTTATATAGTTCAGAACTTTAAAAAAAAATATTTTGAATAATAAAAATTCGGGAAGGAGTACAAATCTTAGCTTTTTCTTGGTGACTGGCTTGCTCTGAACATCCCTTTTCCCTCATGGTAGGGTGTTTATGTTCTATTTGAGCCCCGGCCTTGGGTTTCCAGGCTGATCTGGAGCAACAGCACTGCCCAATGGCTACAACAGGGTACTGCAAGTGAGTCATTAAATGCACGGCCTGATTGTCCAAAAAATGGAAACTGCGAAGAAAAGGGGAAAGAATAATTGGTGAATTAAAAAGAAAAGTTCAAATTAGGGATTGTAGATAAACTGTTCTGGAATTTGGTGGTTCAGATAGCTGCAGGACAATTGTTTTTGACTGGATCACAGCTAGCCAGGCAGCTTTCGTTGTACACAGTTTGTGAGCCACGAACTGCAAGTTTGGGACAGTGACTGAGGCAGGCAGTGTTAAACTGGGTGTGGGACAGTGATTGAGGCAGGCAGTGTTAAACTGGGTGTGGGACAGTGATTGAGGCGGGCAGTGTTAAACTGGGTGTGGGACAGTGATTGAAGCAGCTTGTTGGACATGGTGGAGATTGGATTATGTGTTGTAGGCCAGGCATTGAGGACATTTTTTGATTACTTTGGAGATTGCTGTGTGCTGTTAAGGAAGTACAATACAAAGCACACTCAGCATTTCGATTTGATGCTATCAATAGCTGGGACTTCAGGCAGATCAGTACTGCCTTCACCTCACTCATTACTTGTTGGAAATCTTACAAAAATCAGATTTTTTTTCCAAAAAAGGAAAAAAGCCAGTTGGCATTAATTTTCAGTTAGTGTGATTTTCATTGTGGTCTGTAGCAATCTTTAATGTTGTGATAGAGGGAGACACAGGTATTTAAAGAAGGAATAAATGGGCAGACTTTGAGATGCTTTCGATGTACACGCTGCCTTCAGGCGGTTCAGATCCTGGCACTGGTGAACGATCCACAGACTTTCACTTTTGCGACTTCAAAGTCATTTCAGTCCCTTGATATTCGAAGGTTTTGAGCTCTGTTGGCGTAAAGTTTCATGTGATCTACTGCAGTGCTCACCTCCATAGGATAATGTGAAATAAGGTTAACAGTGCACACAGCATAGTACCCAGGTGAATCATTTAGGATCTGATGTGATTCCAGACTTTTCTCAAAGCTAATGACTTTTGTCCTTCCTTCTCTTCTCCTCTCGTTCTCCCTCCCACCTTTTCAAGCAGCCCTGTCAAACTACACTCCTAAACATGCAATGCCATTCAACTCGTGGCAGGAACAGAAGCTTGATGAAACCCTTTCTAGTAGGAACAGCGCTCTGCAGGATACAGAATCCACGACAGAGGATGGCATGGTGAGTTTATGCAGTGATTGAGTTTGACTGCCGGACTCTGAGCACCAGGTTATCAACGTCATGGCATGCATACCATGGGCTCATCACCTGACCAGCCCAGCTGAGATCCGAAATGCTGGCAGGGAGAGCCGTGTGCACCCATGTGTATTCTGTAGCACGCTACATTGGTACTCCAGTGAGCTGTTATGTGCAGGAACGTGTGATCACAAAGCTGTGCTCTGGTCTGTAATAGGCCGAGTGACATAGCAGGATCTCCTGTTTCTTCCTAAGGGAGTATCAGGAGCTAAATTAAAAAGCGAGACCTCGAGGGTAGAAACCTCAGGATTGTTACCTGAGCCACATGCAAATTGGCATAGGGACAAACGGATCAGGAAAGTGAATGTGTGACTGAAAGACTGGTGTGGAAAGGAATGGTTCCATTTTATGGGACACCGGCACCAGTACTGAGACAGGAAGGAGCTGTAGTGCTGGAACGGTCTGCACCTGAACCCGGCTGGGACCAAGGTCCTAGCAGAAAGGATCAAGAGGGCCGAAACCATTAAAGGGGGGGGAGGGTTCGAGTAGAAATAATAACCTAAAGATTAAAATAAGAACAAAGTCAGAGAACATAAAGTGATATAATTTAATATAAATACTCAAGGAACAGAAAAAATTATAGGAACTAATAAAAGGAATGTTTAAAAATATGAAAAATGAAGAGATATTAAATTGCCTGTATAGCAATGTACAGAACATCAGCAACTAGAAGTGTGATAGGTCAAAATGTGTGACGAGCAGCATCAGGGCATATAGAATCATAGAATGATACAGCACAGGAAGCCATTCGGCCCGCCTTGCCTGTGCCAGCTCTTTGAAAGAGCTATCCAATTAGTCCCACTCCCCTGCCCTTTCCCCATAACCATGCATACTTTTCCCCTTCATTTATCCAATTCCCTTTTGATACTTATTATTGAATCTGCTTCCACCGCCCTTTCAGGCAGCGCATTCCAGATCATAACTCGCTGCGTAAAAAAATCTCCTCATCTCGCCTCTGGTTCTTTTGTCAGTTACCGTAAACCTGTATCCTTTGGTTACCGACCCGTCTGCCACTGGAAACAGTTTCTCCTTATTTACTCTATCAAAACCGTTCATGATTTTGAGCACCTCTATTAAATCTTCCCTTATCATCTCTACTCTAAGGAGAACAACCTCAGCTTCTCCAGTCTCTCCACATAACTGAAGTCCTGCATCCTGGCACCATACTAGTAAATCTCTTCTGCACCCTCTCTAAGGCTTTGACATCTTTCCTAAAGTGTGATGCCCAGAATTGGCCACAATATAAAGCCAAGGATCCCTTATGCTTTTTTAACAGCCTTCCCAACTTGTCTGCCCACCTTCGAAGGTTTGTGTACATACACCCCCAGATCTCTCTGTTCCTGTACTCCCTTTAAATTGTAGCATTTAGTTTATATTGCCTCTCTTCATTCTTCCTACCAAAATGTATCACTTCACACTCCTCTGTGCTAAATTTCATCTGCCATGTGTCTGCCCATTTCACCAGTCAGCCTGTGTCCTCCTGAAGTCTGTTACTATCCTCCACATTGTTTCTTCCATTTCCGAGTTTGATGTCATCCGCAAACTTTGAAATTGTGCCCTGTATACCCAAGTCCAGGTCATTAATATATAACAAAAAGAGCAACACCACCACTTCCAGTCTGGAAAAACAACCATTCACCACTACTTTCTGCTTTCTGTCCCTTAACCAATTTCGTATCCATGCTGCCACTGTCCCTTTAATCTCATGGGCTTCAATTTGCCTAACAAGTCTATTATGTGGTACTTTATCAAACACTTTTTGAAAGTCTGTATACACAACATCAACTGCACTACCTTCATCAACTCTCTCTGTTACTTCATCAAAGAACTAGGCAGGGTGGGGACAGTTACCCAAATAAGAGTTCTCTACATGAATGCACAAGAAGGTAAGACATGAGTTAGAAACACAAATTCAGCTTAAAGGGTATAATGTAGTAGCCATCACAGAGACCTGGCTACAAGCTGGGAGCTAAATATTCCAGGCTCTAGGATCTTCAGAAAGGACAGGGAAATTGGGAAAAGGAGGAATAATATTAACAAAAGACAAAACAACAGCAGTAGAAAGAAGGAATTTCAGTAAGGGTGAGCAGGCAGTGGAAACACTTTGGGTAGAATTAGGGAACAGCAAAGGATGCAAGACTCTGGTGGTGTAGAAATATGGAGATCAGAGAAGCATGTAGCAAAAGCAAAGTGGTTATAATTTAAATTTTCACAGACTGGGAGAAGTAATCGGAAAGCTCAAGTCGGAAAGGCAATGAATTTCTAGAATGTATGCGGGACAGTTTTCTGAACAAATGTGTTTTAGAACTGACAGAAATCTTCTTGTGGAGGCAGAGGGCATGACTGTGGTACTGAATGAGTACTTTGCATATGTCTTCACAAAAGAAGAGGATGAAGTTAATGCTGCAGTAGAGGCGGGACAGTAAAGATATTAGGATTAAAAAATAGATAGAACGGAGGTGCTAAATAGGTTGGCATCACTAGAAGGGGTAAATGCTGAGGGGATATTTCCCCTTTTGGGAGAGACTAGAACTAGGGGACACAGTTTAAAAATAAGGGGTCTCCCATTTAAGACGGAGACGAGGAGAAATTTTTTCTGAGGATCGTGAGTCTGTGGAACTCCCTTCCCCAGAGAGCGGTGGAGGCAGGGTCACTGAATATTTTTAAGGCTGAGTTAGATAGATTCCTGATTAACAAGGGACCCAAAGGTTATAGTAGGTAGACGGGAAAGTAGGGTTGAGGTCACAATCAGATCAGCCATGATCTTATCAAATGGCAGAGCAGGCTCGAGGGGCCGAATGGCCTACTCCTGCTCTTAATTCGTACGTACAAAGGTTCGTATGTATGTAAAAGTTAACAAATCACCTGGTTCAGATGGGATGCATCCTAGGTTGCTGAGGGAAGCAAGGGTAGAGATAGCAGAAGCTCTGACCACAATCTTTCAATCCTCTTTGTGGAAGAGTGGTGCTAGAGGACTGGAGGATTGCAAATGTTTACACCCCTGAATGAGAAAAGGGGAGAGGGCTAAACCTGGTTTAAAAGCTACAGGCCAGTCAGTCTAATGTCAATGGTGGGAAAACTACCAGAGACCATTTTTAAGGACAAAATTAATTCTCACTTGGAGAAGCATGGGTTAATCAGGGACAGCCACCATGGATTTGTTAAAGGCAAATCGTGTCTGACTAACCTGATTAAGTTCTTTGATGAAGTAACAGAGAGGGCTAATGAGAGTAGTGCAATAGATGTTGTATATTTGGACTTTCAAAAGGTGTTTGAAGTACTGACTTATTCGGAAAATAGAAGCACATGGGATTAAAGGGACGGTGGTAACTTGGGTACGTAATTGGCTAGGGGATAGGAGGCAGAGAGTAGTGGTGAACAGATGTTTTTCTGACTGGAGAGAAGTATGCAGTGGGATCCTCCAGGGGTCGGTTATTAGGATCAGTGCTTTTCTGGTTATATATGGATGACCTGGACTTGGGTATAGGGAGGACAATTTCATAGTTTGCGGATAATACAAAATTTGACAACACAGTAAATAGTGAGGAGGATAGTAGCAGACTTCAGGAGGGCATAGACAGACTGGTGAAATGGGCAGACACATGGCAGATGAAATTTAATGCAGAGAAGTGTGAAGTGTTGCACTTTGGGAGGAACAACATGGAGAGGCAGTATAATGTAAAGGGTACTATTTTGAGGGGAGTGCAAGAGTAGAGGGACCTGGGGGGTAGATGTTCACAAATTTTTGAAGGTGACAGGGCAAGTTTTTAAGGCGGTTAAAAAAGCGCATGGGATACTTGGCTTTGTAAATAGGGGCATTGAATACAAAAACAAGGAAGTCATGCTAAACCTTTACAAATCACTGGTTAGGCCTCAGCTGGAGTATTGTGTACAATTCTGGACACCACACTTTAGGAAGGACGTCAAGGTCTTGGAGAGGGTACAGAGGAGGTTTACCAGGATGATACCAGGGATGAGGGACTTTCAGTTATTTGGAGAGATTGGAGAAGCTGGAATTGTTCAGAGCAGGTTAAGGGGAGACCTAATAGAGGTATTTAAAATTGAGGGGTTTTGGTAGAACGAGAAGGGAGAAACTCTTTCCTCTGGCAAATGGTAACCAGAGGTCATAGATTTAAAATACCTGGCAAAAGAACTAGGGGGAAATGTGGAGAATTTTTTTTTCAGAGAGTTGTTAAGATCTGGAATGCATTACCTGAAAGGGTGGTGGAAGCAGATTCCATAGGAACTTTCAAGGCAATTGAACATGTATTCGAAGAGGACTAATTTGCAGGGTTATGGGGAAAAGGCTGGGGTGTGAGACTAAATTGGACAGCTCTTTTAAAGAGCACGATGGGCTGAGTCCTTCTGTGCTGTAAGATTCTATGACAAGGGAACAGGCCATACTAGATTTAACAATGAATAATGAGCCAGAACTAGTTAACAATCTGAGGGTAAGGGAACATCTTGCAAACAGCATAATATGATCCAATGTGATATTAAGTTTGAGAGGGAGAATCACAAACCAAGGTTCAAATTTAAGCAAGACAAACTTCAATGGGATGAGACGTAAATTGGCCATGTTAAACTGGACTGATCTGTTAACGGGTAAACCTAGAGACGGACAATGGAAAGTATGCAAAGAAGTATTTGGTACAATACAAAACCAGTACATGCCCCTAAAAGGCAAAAGCTGCACTAGTGTAGTTAAGCAACCGTGGTCAACAAATGAGGTAAGATACAGCATCAAGCTAAAACAAAGGCTTACTCGACTGCAAGGAAAATTTGAAAGCAACTAAGGGCTACAAAGAAAGTAATAAGTGCAAAAAGGGAGGATGAAAATAAACTTGCAGGGGATATCAAAGCTAACAGTAAAAGTTTCTATAAATATATTCAGAAAGTGGTAAAGGGGAATTTGGACCCATTAAAGGCAGATGCAGGCGAGACTATAATGGACAATAAAGAAATGGCAGACTTGTTAAATGAGTTCTTTGTATCCGTTTTCATAGTAAAGAGGATAAAATACCAGTGGTACAATGGAAACTAAAAATAAATCATGGGGAGGAACTCATTGGATTTAATATTTTTTTAAAAAAAGGTAATGGAGAAAATAATGGAATTTAAGACACCCAAATCTCCAGGACCTGATGATTTCCACCCCAGGGTATTAACAGAAGTAGGTGAGGAAATTGCAGATGCGCAAGTTCTGTTTTCTAAAACACTCTTAATTTGGGAATTGTGCTGTTTGGAAAATTACAAATGTCACCTCGTGATTTTCCAATCGCCATAAGGTATACTGTATTTATTAACTACTTAGACGGCGGGATAGAGAGTCACATATCTAAGTTTGCCGATGACACAAAGATTGTAAGCAGTGTAGATGGAAGCATAAAATTAGAAAAAGATATTAGTAGATTAAATGGGCAAAACCGTGGCAAATGGATTTCATTGTAGGTAAGTGTGAGGTCATCCACTTTGGACCTGATCAGAGTACTTTCTAAATGGTGAAAAGCTCGAAACAGTGGAGGTCCAGAGACTTAGGGGTCCATGTACATAGATCATTCAAATGTCATGGGCAAGTACAGAAAATAATCAAAAAGGCTAATGGAATATTGGCCTTTATATCTAGAGGACCAGAATACAAAGGGGTAGATGGTATGCTGCAGCTATACAAAGCCCTGGTTAGACCACACCTGGAGTACTGTTTGTGTTCTGGGCACCGCACCTTAGGAAGGATATAATGGCCTTGGAGGGAATGCAACATAGATTTACTAAAATGATACCAGGACTCCAAGGGTTAAATTATGAGGAGCAATTACACAAACTAGGGTTGTATTCACTGGATTTTGGAAGATTAAGGGGTGATTTGATTGAAGTTTTCAATATATTAAGGGAACTGATAAGGTAGATAGAGACTATTTCTGCTGGTTGGTGAGTCTAGGATTGGGGACATAGCCTAAAAGTTAGAACCAGGACTTTCAGGAGTGAAGTTAGGAAACACTTCTACACGCAAAGGGTGGTAGAAGTTTGGAACTCTCTTCTGCAAACGGCAGTTGATGCTATCTCAATTGTTAATTTTATACCTGAGAGTGATCGATTTTTTTATTTTTTGTTAACCAAAGGTGTTAAGGGATATGGGGCTAAGGTGGGTATATGGAGTTAGGTCACAGATCAGCCATGATCTCATTGAATGGCGGAACAGGCTCGAGGAGCTAAATGGCCTACTCCTGTTCCTAAAGGAAGGAGAGAGAAAGCAGGTAACTACAGACCTGTCAGTCTAATGTCAGTTATGGGGAACTTACTAGAATCTGTCATCAGAGACAGAATGACTGAGGACTTGGACAAGTATGAGCTGATCAGAGAGTCTGTATGGATTCGTGAAAGTTAGGTCATGTCTGACTAATCTAATTGAAGTTTTTTGAGCAAGTCACTAATGTGGTGGATTAGGGAGTGTCTGTGGATATTGTCTATATGGACTTCCAGAAGACATTTGACAAGGTTTCACACAAGAGATTATCAAAAATGAAAGTACACGGAATTGATGGTAACCTTGTGATGTGGATTGGAAATTGGTTGGGAGATGGGAGACAGGAAGTGGGGATAAAGGGAACGTTCTCTGATTATCAAGATGTGACAAGTGGTATTCCCCAGCGATCTATGCTGGGGCCTCAGCTTTTCACCATAAATATCAATGACTTGAATGAAGGAATAGAATTATATATCCAAGTTTGCAGATGACACAAAGTTAGGAGGCACAGTGAGTAGTGCAGATGGGAGCAGGAAGTTACAAAGGGACATAGACAGACTAAATGAGTGGGCAAAACTGTGGCAGATGGAGTTCAATGTGGGGAAGTGTGAAGTCACCTACATTGGACCCAAGAAAAACAAATCAGAATATTTTTTAAATGGTGAGAAACTGGGAGCTGTAGAGGAGGAAAGAGATTTGTGTTTTGATGTACACAAATCACTAGAAGTTAGTCAGCAGGTATAAAAAGTGACCAAAAAGACAGGCTGGATTCCAGATATAACCATCAAGGTTGCCTTTACCAGCCCCTCCCTGAATCCTGTACTGTTCTATTGTGTGTTTAATGAAATAGTGCCCATCACTGACTTCTGTTCCATTTTGCCCTCAGCTCACGCCAGCGGACAGCAGCTCTCACTCGGATTACAGCAGTGAGCCAGCACTGTATTTCTGACCTGAAGGAGATGGGATCTGGGAATGGTAACTGAGCACTCCGCCGTTTGAGACTGGCTTGCTGGGAAATCCAGGAATGGCGAGAGCCGGCTACTTGCCACCTGAGACATGGCCAGATGTCCTTCGAAAAGTCCATACTCCTCACTGCAGATACTTATAGGCCATATCCCAGGACCGAGGTTCCTTTCGAGGGCAGTTCGATCTTTAGTTCCTGCATGTCCTGTTGGATTTCTCCCGTGCCTCTGATGGGACCAGTCTCCAGACTACAGGAGGCCCACACAAGCATGTATGTGGCAGCTTTGAGGGTCAGAGACAAGTTGCCTGCACAATGAGTTTGCTATGTTTGCACTTGCTCTCCAAGGGCTGTGACCTATATTTCTAAATCATTCCTGAACACTGCCAGATCTTGGACATTGAAGCCCATACACAGACGACAATGACCATTCAATGCCTCACTGAAGAGCTGACTTTTATCCTGTGCATTGTGGCCTTGGCCACCTTTGTCCTTAAGAGTATTGGGCCTGTATTAGGGCCGTGATTTCAGGATTGAATTTGTTCCAGTTGCATTCCCATTTACAATGTCGTACATTGGGCCCTGGATGTATGTAACAGTACAGTAGTACTGTTAAATGATATAGATTGTGTGTCATTTCCACTGTGCCACAGTTTTCACCAGTGGTGTTCCTGGTCGCAGGGTATACCCATGACTGCAACCATTACCACTTCTGTGCTGATTTCCTATTTCTTTAATGTTGTAGTTAGATATCCTGGCACTCTGACTTCTGATGGCCTCCTGGTGAGGCCGAGCTGGGTGGAGGGCTGTCTGCGTGAGCTGTGAGAATACTCCTTCCAGAGTTTAAAGAGAGGAGTATGTCAGAATCTCTTTGTGAAATGTATTTAGTGCCATGTACTCGCTGGGCAGCTAGGATTGTGGGAGGGAGTTCTTAAATATGGACGGGTGAGTGTGAGCGGAGTTAGGATTTTGTATGTGCAGCACGCCGTGGAAAGCTTGGTGGTGCCTCGGGCTGAGACTGTCGGATGTTAAACTTTCACCTGGTTTTAAATTGCCAGTGTCTGAGCACAAAGCTCTTCCTTCTGTCCTTGTGTAGCCATTTGGCCTGAACGCTCTGTACACAAAGGGCTGCAGGCCTGTCCTGATGTCTGTAGATGGAATATTGACATAAACTCAGAGAGATGGATGCTAATGACATGGGGAACTGTTGGAATTGAAGCAGAAATAATTTCTAGGGTTTTACCGGAGTTTGATGTTAACAGCCATACACATTCAGCACCTGATTAGGATCTAGATCTTTTACCTGATCATGTACCTTGACCTCGTTATTAGTATAGAGCACTGAATTGGATTCCCAGATCCTACTGGGAAGGTTCGCAGTTAATCAGAACGACTGGGACGCTGTAATTTACTTTGAACATGAGAGCTCAGCTGTAACCCTTGTCTACTCAGATGGTGCAATGAACTGTACCCCATGTAACTGTGGACAATGCACGGAACATGCCCCTTCCAAGCAGTCACTTTAGTCTCCAGTGGGAAGTATAGCAATCCAAGCATTGCCTTGGAGGCTGCTCTTCTGCGACTGGACTTGAGTGAGGCAGAGCTGGGAAGCAGTTGGTGCCAATATTAACTCTGATCCAGCAGTGCCTATTGTATTTACTGGATGGAAACTAGAAAGAACAATTAATAATTTACTCTGATCTCACCCCAAGGCACCACGTGTGTTAGCTGAATTGCGTACAGAAAGAGATTTTGTGTTTGGATTTTACATTAGCTCTGAATTGGTGGGGGGGGGGGGGGGGGGGGGTGGAGATGGAGAGAGGAGAGGGAGGAGGTAGGTTTAAAGATGTGGAATTAGGTTTACAAGGATGCATTGATTGCTGTGTCAGTTTCCAGATTGTTCACCAGTGGAAATGTTCTTTAGCCTGTGGTGGTGAATGAATTGCACACCGATAATGAACTGTGACTGACTGATCCACAGAAACTGAGGCAGCAGCAGAATAGTTAAATGACTCGGGCAATGCATCTTCTGTTCCAAGAGGAAGTAGAATTTTGCAATAGTTGAGAGACCGCTATTCTTACTGCTATAAAATAAAGCGAATTCTAATGAGAAGATTGTTAGATCAGGAGAGGGAAATAGAGCATTGAATGCGTAGGGAGAAAGTTGTGTCTCAATAAATTAGTTCCTTATGTACTCCAGTAAAATATAATCAAAAACACAATTTGTAATAACCAGTCAGCCTTGATTGTGGCTGGCTGCAAGTTAAAGGGTTTCTTACCTCAGGAATGTTTCCCTTTGAATCCTTTTTATGTTGGAATGGAAACCAGCATACGTGACACAGCAGGTTAGCGTTCACTCCTTTCACTTCTGGGTTTAAATCCAGCCCAGCCCAGCCTGAGGGGATTAAAGATTCCTCTGTCTGTTGGCTGTAAGTTGAAATGATTTTCAAGAGGTCTCTGCCCAGTTTCTTGTACAGTACAAAAGTGCTTGTATTTTACCCATAGTCAGGGAATAGTCTCCTGAGAGGTGATAAAGGTGGTGGAGGGTGAGAGCAGTGAAATTGTCCTGTTTCTGTAGTTGGAGGGGCACTGTTCGAAGGTTGGGGCTGAAGCAGTTGAGCTAGTCATAATTGCACATACGCCAGCAAGGTGTGCTTGAAATTATTTTACCGTACTGATTCGCATATGGGCTGCACTTTGTTAAAAGCAAAAAATCCGTTTAAGTTGGGGTTGCAGTCTATATGTGTTAATTATCTTTTCTTCCTGAGGAAGGTCCCAAGTTTGGAGTATAGCCTAACTACCTGTCATTGTGTTAATGCCCATGGGTGATCTCTACCAGACATGTAGTTGTGCAGGCTGCTGTTGCCCAACACCCCCCACCCTCTGAGTAACACTGTTCACCAGTAGGTTTAGTGCTGGTGCAGTAGAGATAACAAGGAATAAACTGGAAACATGCAGGTCCATCATCAGTGGGAGAGAAAAACAGGATAACATTTTGGGTAGAGAGCTTTGGTCAGAATCTGATCCAGTGAAAGTTAGTGGTTTTATTTTGTATGTTTTAGATGCTGACAGGACTGTTGTGTATTTCCAGCATGTTCGGTTTTCTATTTATTAATGGTGCACTGTTCCTGAACCTCAAACTTACCTCCAACTGCAGGGTATGTGATTGTTCCCATGCTGCAGGGCCATGCAGTGGGGTTCACGCTGGACAGAGCTAAATGTGTTATTGATGGATTGCTCTGAGTAAACACCCCTGTACACAGAGGGCTTCAGTCTCTGGACATCCTTTTAGAATCTCTGAAGAGAATTAACTATTCACTGCACTTAATCAACATTTCATACTTTACACTCCAAATACCTTCAGAGACGGAGTGACAGCGTCCTTGGAGGAGAATATTGCAGCGCTGGCTGTGTTGCAGGCCTTTTATTCACAGCTGCAACACTTGTGAATCAAGTCTTGCGAGGCTGTCGACATGAACCACTCTGCGTGACATCAGTCATTAACAGTAAGGTGGGGGGGGGGGGGGGGAGAAAGAAATGAGTTCCGAGTGAGCAGATACCACCAGCCTTGTTTTGAAAATGCCTGGCAGTGCAAGGTGGTGAATCACTGGAGGAGTGGATTCCAGACTAGGGAAATATTTAATAAAATTGCATATGCACTATAGAATTTTGCACTTAGAGACTGAACTGAAAGGAAAAGTCTGAAACTTGCCAGCGTCCAGTCACACGGCCAAACGTATTGCTCTGTTTTAGTAACATTCACCTTCGTTGCAAATCCCAGAAATGCACATTGTTATATTAAAAAAAATCCTCAGATAGCTACAGACACAGTGCTTTAGCTGGAGAGTCTCTTTCTGTATAGTGATACCCAATGCTGATTTTGATAGAAATTTCTTATTTTTGGTTGTAGATGTAATGACTGTGTAATTCATAATGGTTTAACATTTTCACAAACATGATCAACTGTTGATTTAAAAAAAATAAAAGATTCACTGGCAATAAGTTCTGTTGTGTGAAAAGGGATCTAATAAATCATGCAATTTATTTCTAAGTATTACTGGAAGGATGCTCTGATCACCTCCTTCCATAAGGACCCTGAGACACTGCCATAGTACATGTTATCAGGTCTCCACAGTCTGTGAAACCTCTTTCAGACCCTGAGACACTGCCATAGTACCTGCATCAGGTCTGCACTGTCTGTGAAATCTTTCAGACTGTCGGTTACTGGATTATTGTACAGATAATCCAGTAAGAGTTTTAGGCCTGTAGTTGCTTGTGTCTGATTTGTTATCTTTTTTGAAAATAAGCATGAAGTTAGTTGGTTTCCAGTCTACCATACCTCCCCAGTGTACATCATAATCACAATCAATGCCTCACAAATTTCACCCCCCATCTATCTCAGTACTTTGGCATAAATACTATCTATCCCTGGGGATATGCCTGTTTTGAGCCCCTTTGGCCTGCCCAGGACTTCCATCTCATTTATATCAAAGGCATTAAACTAAGTAGAATTATCAATACATAGAGAGGGCACATTGCTCACCTCATCCCTGGTGAGAGATTTTTTGTTTACAATGTTATCGTGTTCATCTTCTGTTTGAGTCCCGTTTGCATCTTTCACGGTTACCTCTGTTCTCCGACTGTCTTTTGCTACTGTAAAAATGAAAGAACTTTTATGTCTTGCATCTGCAGCTATGTTTTTTTTTCTAGGCCGCTCTTTGCTCCTCTGATCACCCTTTCAGCATTTTGAAAAATTCATTCTTGAGCTGTGGGCACTGTTGGCAAGGCTGGTATTTATTGCCCCTCCCTAGTTACCAGTTTGATACAACTGAGTGGCTTACTAGGCCACTGCAGAGGGCAGTTAAGAAGCAATCACATCGGTATGGGACTGGAGTCACATATAGGCCAGACCAGGTAAGGACAGCACGTTTCCTTCCTTTATTAAACCAGTTGGGTTTTTAAAACAACAATTTTATGGTCACTTTCACTGAAACCAGCTTTTTATTTCTAGATTTTTAGAAACTGAATTCAAATTCTCAAAATACCATGATGGGACTTGAACTCACATTCTGGTTCCCAGACCACGTTAAACTTGATCATTCTGTGGGCGCAATCCCCGGGGAGCTGCAGCTTCCATTTGCTGCATGTTGTCTGGGTCATTTACAAATACCAGTTCAAGATCAGCACTGCCTCTTGTGGCTTCCTTTAAGTATCGAGTCATGAAGCAGTCGTGCGTTAGTTACCAACTCGGACTCAAAACTGCTTGGGTTTCCCAATTTTTATTTGGTTGATTGAAGGCGCCCCCTAAAAGAATTTTCCTATTTCCACATGCTCATCTCATTCCCATGTTGCTCTAGTCTGAAGCTACCTCTAGTGTCAGCTTGGTCTTCATTAGCATTGAAGATGTCGAGCAAGTAGGAGAAAAAAAGCAAGTTGACGCGATGTCAGAACTGCATCCTTGTCAACCTGCTTTTGTTTCCGTCTACCAGGATGTGTGTGTGTTTTCCCTTCCCTTTGTTCTGTTCCTTTTTAAACACTGTCAGCAATATCTTCTAGTTTTGACAAAGGATCCATACCTTAAAGGTGAACTCATCTGTTCTCTCCACAGGTGCTGCCTGACCAAAAATGATTTCACAATTTTTGCTTGGCTGTTCAGGTATGTCACAACTGCACTAAGGCTTTCTTAGCACAAATTACCTGTGAACAACAGACCAGGTCCACTGGGACATCAGCTCTTCCTCCTCCCCAGCACCATTCTTGCTTCTAAATACAGCATCTACCTTCAGGGCTGAGCTGATTCAGTCGAGCTGGACTGAGACAGCCATTAGGACATCTGCTCCCAGAGGGATCAGGTGAGCACTGCCCTTTCTCCTATCCTACAAGACAGGCAGACTTCAGATCAATTCTGGCAGGTTTACCAGTCAACCTCTAGTAATACTATGTATAAACAATCCAAGCTTTCCATATCTAAATATTTTATTATAAAACAGAACTACAAACTCCAGAGTCTTTTTTTAAAGCAGTCATCAATCCCTGATGGAGGTGTTATTTGAAATTGTTTAACAGTGATCCAGTATTAGGCATTTGGTGACTATGTTTCTCACTGTTATGATTGAAGCCGATTGCTGAAAATCAGGAGTCCTTGTTGTCTCTGTTCTCGTTGACTTGATTCAGGGTTCCTGCTTCCCGTTTCAGGACAGTCAGCAGTGTCTGGGAGCTTTCCAGGATCTGTGCAGACAGAAGGAAACAGCACACCATTAGGGCATTTAACTGCTGTAATAGGAGACGTTGTAGGTTTTGGTGGAAGAGTTAAATGGGCAACAGGCCTCCTTCCTCTGAACTTAGTGGGGACAATGACGCATCTCAGAATAAGTGACTTAATTCAGTCGGGGCAGTTGACGTACAAGTGAAGATGAAATGAAGGCAACAGCAGATAGGACAATGTCAAAAGGACCTTCCTCTCCACAAACACGTGCCCAAAGCACGCTGTAGGTACTGCATTCCAAACCTTATCTACAGCTCACCAATCCACATTTGGAATATAGTGCAATTCTGCGACCATGATCTGAATAAACTATCACAGCCAAGGGTGCCTACAACCTCATTTATCGCCTGCTGCGTTTGGAAGGACTCATATGGTGCACGTTTAGCAGGAATTGCATTACCAAGGAGGGGCACCAGGTTGATCCAAAATGTTCGTAAAATGCAAAGCTAATTTCTGATGTGCACAGGGATACAGTCACCACAACCATGGTACTGCGAGTCTTCATTAATTGAGGAAAAGCAAAAGCAGGCAGTGACATATTACAATTACAATCAAATAAGATTAGCACTGGGGCTCAGGACTTTCCTAACGGTCAGTCCTCTTTCGATTGTACTTTCCCACAGAATGAATTTGGAAGACAACTCAAGTAAGGTGACCCACTGATGTGGGGAGGTGTGGCATGTTCTTTATTTTGTATTGTCACACAAAGATAAATTGTACTGAGTGAATTCAGAGAGTCTGGTCATAACTGCTGCTCTGTATGTTCACCTTATTGTGAAATAAAGCAGCTAACTGAATCGTATAGAGGTCTTTAAGATAATGATAGGGTAGATGTAGAGAAAACGTTTCCACTTGTGGGGGAGTTCAAAACTAGAGGTCATAAATATAAAAGTCGCTAATAAATCCAATAAGGGATTCAGGAGAAACTTCCTTACCCAAAGAGTGGTAAGAACATAAGAAATAGGAGCAGGAGTTTGCTCTGCCATTCAATAAGATCATGGTTGATGATCTTCCTCAACTCCACTTTCCCACCCTATCCCTTGATTCCCTTAGTATCCAAAAATCTATTAATCTCAGTCTTGAATATACTCAACAACTGAGCATCCACAGCACTCTGGGGTAGAGAATTCCAAAGTTTCACAACCCTGAGTGAAGTCATCTTTCCTCATCTTGGTCCTAAATGGCTGACCCCTTACCTTGAGAACCCCTAGTTCCAGACTCCAGGCAGGGGAAACAGCCTCTACCCTGTCAAGCCTAAGAGTTTTATATGTTTCAATAAGATCACCTCTCATTCTTCTAAACTCCACAGAATATAGGTCCATTCTACTCAATCTCTCCTCATAGGACAACCCCCTCATCCCATGAATCAATCTAGTGAACTTTTGTTGCACTTCCTTAGATAAGGAGACCAAAACTGTACACAGAACTCCAGGTGTGGTCTCACCAGAGCCCTATATAATTGCAGCAAGACCTCATTACTCTTATACTCCAATCCCCTTGCAATAAAGGCTAACATACCATTTGCCTTCCTAATTGCTTGCTGTACCTGCATGTTAACTCTGATTCGTGTACAAGGACACCAAAATCCCTCTGAATACCAACATTTCCTAGTCTCATCTTTTTAAAAAAAAATCTGCTTTTTTATTCTTCCTACCATAAGGGATAATTTCACATTTCCCCACATTATACTCCATCTGCCATCTTCTCGCCCACTCACTTGACCTGTCCATGTCCCTTTGCAGCCAATTTGTGTCATCCTCACAACTTTACTTTCCCACCTAGCTTTGTATCGTCAGCAAACTTGGATACATTACACTCGGTCACCTCATCCAAGTCACTGATATATATTGTAAACAGCTGAGGCCCAAACACTGATCCTTGCAGCATCCCACTAGTTACAACCCGCCAACCCAAAAATGACCCGTTTATTCCTACTCTCTGTTTTCTGTCTGATAACCAATCCTCAATCCATGCTAACATATTACCCCCAATCCCATCTTGTGCAACAACCTCTTGTGTGGCACCTGATCTAATGCCTTTTGAAAATCCTAATATGCTACATCCACTGGTTCCCCTTTATCTAGCCTGCTAGTTACACCCTCAAAAAACTCTAATTGATTTGTCAAACAAATTTCCCTTTCATAAAACCATGTTGACTCTGCCTAATCATCCTATGATCTTCTAAGTGCCCTGTTACTACATCCTTAATAATAAATTCTAGCATTTTCCTGACGACTGACATCAGGCTAACTGGTCTGTAGTTTCCGGTTTACTCTCTCCTTCCTTTCTTGAAGAGCGGGGTTACATTTGCTACCTTCCAATCCACCGGGACCGTTCTAGAATCTAATCGAGTGTCAAGGCCTTAGAGAGGGAGCAGAAGAGATTTACTAGAATGGTACCAAGGATGAAAGATTTCAGTTACGTGGAGAGACTAGAGAAACTGGGGTTGTTCTCCTTAGAGCAGAGAAGGTTAAGGGCGATTTGATTGTGGTGTTCAAAATCAGATAGATAAAGAGAACCTGTTTGCACTGGTGGGTGGGTCAGAGGGCACAGATTTAAGGTGATTGGCAAAAGAACCACAGGTGGAAGGAAGAGAATTTTTTTTATGCAGCGAGTTGAGGAAAAACTTTTTTTTTACACAGCAAGTGATTAGAATCTGGAATATACTGCTGGGGGCGGGGGTTGTTGGAGGCAGATTCAATCGTGGCTTTCAAAGGGAACTGGATAAGTACTTGAAAGGAAAAAAATTTGCAGGGCTCCGGGAATAGGGTGGGGGAGTGGGACTAGCTGGATTGCTCTTGCATAGAGCTTGCAAGGACTCGATGGGCCGAATGGCCTCCTTCCATGCTGTAATCTTTCTATGAGTTGTAACAATCTGGAATGCACTGCCTGAAAGGGTGGTGGAAGCAGATTCAATAATAAGTTTCAAAAGGGAATCGGCTAAATACTTGAAAAGGAAAATTGAGGGCTACGGGGAATGGGACTAATTGGATAGCTCTTTCCAAGAGCCGACACAGGCATGATGGGCCTTCTTCTGTGCTGTATCATTCTATGATTCTATCTAGGGAATTCTGGAAGATCAAAACCAATGCACCCACCATCTCTGCAGCCACCTCTTTTATTACCCTAGAATGTAGGCCAGGGGATTTGTCAACTTATAGTCCCATTGATGTCTCCAGTACTTTTTCTTTACTAATTCTAATTACTTAATTTCCTTACTGTCATTAGACCCTTGGTTCCCCACTTTTTTTGTGCCTTCTATTGTGAAGACAGATATAAAATATTTATTTAATGTCTCTGCCATTTCCTTATTCCCCATTGTAATTTCTCCTGTCTCAGCCTGTAAGGGACCCACGTTTACTTTTGCGAATCTCTTCTTATATACTTGTAGAAGCTCTTACAATCTGTTTTTATATTTCTTGCTAGTTTACTCATATTCAATTTTCTCCCTCTATCAATTTCTTGCTAATTTCTAAAGCCCTTCCAAGTAAGAATGTGGAACGTGCTACCACAAGGAATAGTTGAGGTGAATAGCAAAGATGCATTTAAGGGGACGATAGATAAACACACGAGGAAGAAAGTAATAGAAGGATATACTGATAGGGAGGGAGGAGGTTCAAGTGGAGCAAAAATGCCGGCATAGACCAATTGGACCGAATGGCCTGTTTCTGTGCTGTAGTTTTGATGTAACTCGATGTATCAGGCCTCATCTCACCAAGTGTTTGCTTGGTCCCCCGTCAGAGAGATTGGAGCACACGTGGCAGACAAAAAAAACATCCTGTCCAGATGTAAGAAGTGGATACAGGGCAGTATGAGTCAACTCCCATAAAAGTAAGATGTTCAGAGTGCTTACGGGAGTGACTGAATCGAGAAGGAATCTATGGCAGACCTGAATTTGAAACAATCATGCATTTAAAAAGAAAAGTTAACACAGAGCTTGCTTTTCTGTATGTTTTGCAATTTTTTCTTGTGCATTCTTGATGATTTTCCTGTACACAATTTTACCAAAAATAAATGTATTTCATACTTTTTGTATGAATCCTGGGGGAAACGCACTATCTAATGGACTCACCTTCATATAAGCAGCTTCAGTCTCTGCGATAGTTCTATCAAATTCATTTCGGGTTGCCATTTTGCGTGCCAGGCTCTCATTGACCTTGGCCAGTTTCTCTGTTAAAATACGGATATCATTCTGCAGCTTGTTTTTCTCCTCCTCTTCCTGTAAGATTTGTTGGTTCAACTCTTCTCTTTTTGTACACAGATCCTCGATACCTGGTGTAACAATCTGCAGTTAGGGCAGGAGATAAAACATGCAGCTCTACTTGGGTAAGGGTATCAAGGGATATGGAACGGAGTTGAGGTACAGATCACCCATAATCTAATTGAATGGTAGAACAGGCTGGAGGGGCTGAATGGCCTACTCCTGAAAACAAGTTGCACCCATTCTCCAAGTTAGTTATAGTTCTACAGTTGAACATTCTGCTGGTGCAAAACCCAGAACAAATTGAAGATGTAGTGTAACTATCAGTCAGAGCGAAACAAATATGGGCAGGTAATACTGAATGGAGGGACAAGCAATGGGCAAGGTTGAACCAGATGATTGTGAATGGAGCCTTGTCTGCCATCACACAGGTTGGACGTCAAGAGGGTGTTGGGCCGGTTCCAGAATGTGGCAGAGATCACTTCACATAGAAGGTAAATGTCTTTATAGATAACACTTGGTCCATGTTATCTCCTAGACTGGTTTCCATCACCTGAGGAGGGCGGTGGGGATTGGAGAGAAATTTTCAAGAGTATTCTTTTCCCCTATTGGCCCCTGCTTCAGCTCATCTGCTGCTGAAACCCTCATCCATGCCTTTGTTATCTTTAAACTCGACGATTCCAATGCTCTCCTGGACGGCCACCCATCTTGCACCCTCCGTAAACTTTAGCTCGTTCAAAACTCTGCGGCCCGTATCCTAACTCGCACCAAGTCCCATTCACCCATCATCGCTGTGGTCGTTGACCTACATTGGCTCCTGGTGCAGCAACACGTCTATTTTAAAATTCTCATCCTTGTTTTCAAATCCCTCCATGGCCTCGCCCCTCCCTATTTCTGTAACATCCTCCAGCCCAACATCCCTCCAAGATCTCTGCACTCCTCCAATTTTTGTGCATCCCTGATTTTCATCGGTCCACCATTGGCGGCCGTGCCTTCAGCTGCCGAGACCTCTCCATCTCTCTCTCCTCCTTTAAGACGCTCCTTAAAACCTTCCTCTTTGACCAAGCTTTTCGTCACCTGTCCTAATATCTCCTTATGTGGCTTGGTGTCAAATTTTGTTTCATAATCGCTTCTGTGAAGTACCTTGGGCATTTTACAACACTAAATGCATTATATAAATTAATAATTTCAATAGAATTTAGATCATAAAATATCAGTTTCTATGATTCAATCTCTAAAAGGGAGGTCTACAAGCCGGCACCATGAGAAAGTCATACCCTAAATCGCCTTTTCAAAATACACCACGTCCAAGAACAAAACCAATAGGTGTTCAAAATTATGAAGGGTTTTGATAGAGTGAATAAAGAGAAACTGTTTCCACACGCCACCCCCCCCCACACGCCACCCCCACCGCACCCCACCCACCCCCCCCCACACGCCACCCACACCGCAAACCCCCCTCCACACGCCACCCCCCCCCACACACGCCCCCCACCCCCCCCACCGCAAACCCCCCCCCCACACGCCACCCCCCCCACACGCCACCCCCCCCACCGAAACCCCCCCCCACACGCCCCCCCCCCCCCCACACCCACCCCCCCCACACCCCCCCCACCGCAAACCCCCCCCACCGCACACGCCACCCCCACCGCAAACCCCCCCACCGCAAACCCCCCCCACCGCAACCCCCCCCACCGCAAACCCCCCCCACCGCAAACCCCCCCCCACACGCCACCCCCACCGCAAACCCCCCCCCACACGCCACCCCCACCGCAAATCCCCCCCACACGCCACCCCCACCGCAAACCCCCCCCCCACACGCCACCCCCACCGCAAACCCCCCCACACGCCACCCCACCGCAAACCCCCCCCACACGCCACCCCCACCGCAAACCCCCCCCACACACGCCACCCCCACCGCAAACCCCCCCCCCACACACGCCACCCCCCACCGCAAACCCCCCCCCACCGCAAACCCCCCCCACACGCCACCCCCCACCGCAAACCCCCCCCACACGCCACCCCCACCGCAAACCCCCCCACACGCCACCCCCACCGCAACCCCCCCCCACGCCACCCCCACCCGCAAACCCCCCCCCACACACGCCACCCCCCCACCGCAAACCCCCCCCCACCGCAAACCCCCCCCCACACGCCACCCCACCGCAAACCCCCCCCCACACGCCACCCCCACCGCAAACCCCCCCCACACGCCACCCCCACCGCAAACCCCCCA